>NC_141025.1:64476250-64631875 GCF_052040795.2 Danio rerio | reverse complement strand
TTTTCTGTTTTTTCAGATTAACACAGAATAATTATTCACTTTAAGAATAACATTGTGAGCTATTAAAATAGACACTGCAGATTTTGATTTCACGCGAACTTTAAAAGTACACATCAAGTGTTTGATACTTTCCTTTTTTTGTTAAATAAACTTGCTAGGTTATAGATTTAACATGCTTTGTTAAACTTGCTACTTAAGTTCTGCAGTAAATTGTTCACTTTAAAGAGTCATCTACACTAGTGCTTTGTGTTGGGGGGGGGGTGCAGTAGCTGAAGGTGGATTCACCCTGCTTCGATTGAACTCTTAGAATTTAAAATTTATTTGATCCAAAAGATCTTAGTGATGTGTTAGGTTTTTATTCTGTGAGCATATCTGTAATGTATTGAGGTTCTAGGCCATTTAGGGATTTATAGACAAGTTTAAATCATTCATTCATTTTCTTGTCGGCTTATTCCCTTTTTTAATCCGGGGTCGTCACAGCAGAATGAACCGCCAATTTATCCAGCAGGTTTTTACGCAGAAGATGCCCTTCCAGCCTCAATCCATTTCTGGGAAACATCTACACACACACACACACACACACACACATACACTATGGACAATTTAGCCTACCCAATTCACCTGTACTGCATGTCTTTGGACTGTGGGGGAAACCGGAGCACCCGGAGGAAACCCACGCGAAGGCAGGTGGAACATGTAAACTCCTCACAGAAATGCCATCTGAGCCGAGGTTCGAACCAGCGACCTTCTTGCTGTGAGGTGACAGCACTACCTGCGCCACTATGTCGCCCACAAGTA
This sequence comes from Danio rerio, assembly GCF_052040795.2. Taxonomy (NCBI): domain Eukaryota; kingdom Metazoa; phylum Chordata; class Actinopteri; order Cypriniformes; family Danionidae; genus Danio; species Danio rerio. The sequence continues at coordinate 64,631,077 of NC_141025.1, read as the reverse complement.
TAAATACTTTAAAATATATTCTGAATGTATTTGGGAGCCAGATTAAAGCCCTGAGGACAGCTGTGTTGAACTCTGATTACCTGGTTCTGGTCAGAATCCTGGCAGCAGTGTTCTGGATGAACTGCAGCTGTCTGACTGCCTTTTTGGGAAGGGCAGTGAGGAGTCAGATATCTATATCAATATCATTATGTATGTGACCATTCACACTCACTGGGTATGTGCATGTTTTGCCGGCATGTGTACTTGCAGTCCACTGGTTGTGTAATGGTCGTTTGAGGTGGGCTTGACAAATCAATGAACAATGTGTTAAGAAGTCCAGTCAGAAATTGATTGTGAATAGCCACATCTGCATTTTCAAAAGTTTGCAATTTGGTCTGTTTAGGCTGAAACAGAAAAATAGCATTTTCAAACTAAAGTGGGGTGTTTAGCATTTTAATATGCTCCCTTTTTGCAGGTCAGATAACAGAGTATTCAAAAACACTTGACATAAATGTAACAAAACTCAATTTAGACACATAAACATTAAGTAAAGCATGCAAAAGGTTCACAGGTAAAAGATTAAAGGCTCTTTAGCAGAACGTCATCCTGAAGAATTATTTTTTATCTGAAATAGTAATTGTGCTATACCATGATATTCCTTTAGCTCCCTCCTTTTTGTTTTCAAACCTCTAAATATGAAAGCTCCTCAGAGCTGATTTTCTGCATCTCAACCAGTCATTTGCAGACTATAAAACATTTCTCTTGACGGGCAAATGGCTTTGTTCTTGGTCTATGCCAGGGGTTTTTAGACTTTTAGGACATCATTCACATATTACTTGCTGCCTTTAAAGTGCGTATAATTAATTACATTGAAACATAAGTTTACAGCTTACCTGATTCAGTGTGATGGCTAAGCCTGTTTTTGTGAAGACAACATGCTAATCTGTGGTTGGATTCTGACACGACTAACCGTAAATCATCTTCCACTGCCAATAAGCATAAGCCATAGCATACTTGCTTTTGATGTATGTAAATACAGAAAATGCTGCTTCGCAAAGCCAAGTTTGCAGAGCCCTGACGGTGTGGTTGAGTCGAACATTGAGTATGCTGGAAACACTAATTTACATGGGCAACACTAATTTAAAACGATTTTAATACGATTAAGACAATACTCTGATTCAGTGTCTACCATGTAAACAGCGATTTTTGATTACCTTATTCCGACTTAAGTCATAATTAAACTAAACAGAAATGAAATTAAGATCTGGAGTATGCATTTATTACTGGCATTATTGAAGCAAACACCCAATCAAACTGTTACAAACATGTAGGATTTTTCACCGCATTTTGTGACAAGATACACACACACACAGCTGTCAGTAAAGGACTGCACACATACACACACACACACATCACAAAATGCTGAGTTTTTTTTTTTTTCATACGGCTTTTCAATAAAACAACACTCTTCCATCAGTCTATACTTTATATTCGCGTCTAATACCCCAGTTTGTCACAGGGGTGTAAATGAAATTACATAAGCCTCTGCAGGAAATGTAGATAGCCTGGTGACGCAACATTCAAAAAGAAATTCAAGTATTACCTCAATTATAATGTTGTCTAATTAAGGCAAATAACTGGTGTCCATGTAAACATAGTCAGTAAAGTGTGTTGAAAGTAAGTGAAAGATCCTGCTGATTTGATTTAGAAGGGCACCTTTTTGTCAGACGACTCACCGGTTTGACTTTCATTCAATAACCGTCATTCATTTTAAAAAGCACCCGGTCCATTTTATTTGCATATAGTTTACTGGAACATATTAACTCTACAGGTGCCTGATAGTTAGCTGTGGAGCAAGCGGTGGGGGGCGCCGCACAGTTTAAAAAACCCATGCATTGCTCTTAAAATTTGTAACTTGATTTTTTGCCAATTTAGTTTCTGCTTTTAGTTTAACAGACATTATAAGTGTGACCAATTCCTTTCAGTTGAAGATACCTCTTTTCTTCACTGAGTAAGTAACAGAGATAATGAATTTATTATCCAATTCATCCATCCATGTTATTTATAATCTAGGTAATCAGCTGAGATGTTTTAGTTACTTAGAGTTTTAAACACAAGTGTGAATACAAAATCACAACAAAATAACTAATGATGATAGATAGATTTGAGCTTTAGTATTTTAGTCATTTTAGGTTTTATTTCATTTGATTTTTTATTAATGTATGTTTTCATTTGTTCTCTCTGTATTTTTAATGACAGGATAATCATTTCTATGTAGATCTGCAAATTACAAAAGATTTTAGCCGGCAGTGCTTGTTCAGCAAATTAAATTAGTACATTAATCATAATCTACTTGATACCCTGACATAAGTGTTAGCTTTTACTAATGCATACACATTTTCCTACCTCCAGAGATATCCTCTTATGAGTGCAGAGAGAGAAAATTGCAATATTGCAACTGTATATGACTGTCATGAATTTTTTTGAAATGCTAATGAAACTAAGCCTTCTTAACATTTATTCCAGCATCCAAAAAAAAAAAAAAAAAAACACAAAAAACATGAAGGTCTTGTTTCAGATGAAGACCACATGAGAATTTCTGCCGCAAGCTGTTTGTTTTATGTGAAAATACAAGAGGTGAATTTGAAGAGAGTGGCTTTATAAAGTGTTTCCAGTTCACGCTCATCAAACAGTGACTGCACTAAATTGAAATAAATTTCCAGGATGCCCACACTGCCATGCTCTACAGTCACCACAATTACACTGAAGCTGATAAAATGTGCACGTGGAACAACAGACAGCAGTTTTGACTTCATGCACCTGGCAACCAGATGAAGAAGGGGAAAAAAAACAAAAAAATGAAATGAAAATTAGAAATAATTGGAAAGGCAGGAGGACAATCAATCAGAATGCTGGTCTGTGGCACTCAGTTGCTTAGTTAATATAATTCACAGCATGCCTGTGAAATAAATAAATTATGTAAATATGACACAGAAGAAAAAGGAAAGAAAATATGATTTTCCAGAACAAGGTCTCAGAAAACAGCAGGGTGCTTCAGATCTTGTGCACATATTATTTATGTATTTTCTACTGTATTTTCCCATAAGCCATGAACATAGTTTTCAAGCTCACGCTCCACTACCAAACGCAGGCACAGATCCAGCACATTCTCGACTGAAATTGCGGTATAGCTATGATTAGCATCACGGTAATAACCCTGTGCTGTTCTGATCTACTAACTCTGCTGCGGGGCTGAATGGAAATGGCTGTGGAGTGTTGAATACTAACACCAAATTTGCGCTCAATGGGAAAGCATGAGGCATTGCTTTGTTGAGAAATGCTGCTAGGAAATTCCCTTGAACAAGGGAAGCTTTGGTTAATTGTGGTCAATTCGTTAAAATGGGTAAAATACATACTGTAAAACAATAAAAATGAAGAAAAGGGCTTTAATGCAAAATTCATACACCTGTATTATTATTAGTGACACTGCTGATAAGTGAGTTGTAAGTAACTTTGCACTTGAATGTGATTTAATGCCTGCAAAGAATTAAAATAAGTAAGAAATTTGTTTGTGGTGATATACAACTGCGGACATCCAGAGTGGAATGTTTAGATCAGTGTTTCTCAATCACATTTCTGGAGAATCTCCTGGGGCTTCATGTACGAAGACTTGTGTTGAATTAATACTAAAACATTGCATACGGACAGAGCTGTACATGGGTTTATGCAGTAAAAAAATCAGATGGATGAAACACTGCGTATGTGGAACCCCATGCATATACTTTTTGTGCATCTGAATTGACGTGAAATAGAGTGTATGTGCATGAGAGCAAAACCCCTCCCTGCCTCCTCCTTCTAGTAAATATGGTAATGACTCCACTTTGGCAAAACCAAAAGAAAAAGCAATGGCAAAGGCAAGCACGAAGAGAAACTTCACAGAGCGTGAATTGGAGGTGCTCCTATCGGAGGTAGACTGGAGAAAAACAGTATTACTTGCAAGTTTGTCCTGCGGAATTAATAACAAAAGAAAAAAATAGAGTGGGAGAGTTTACACTGTAAAAAATTGCTGTTAAAAAACGGTCAGATTCTACGGTAAAATAATGTTTTTTCACTAAAACAGTAATATTCTGTTATAAACAGTGCTTTCTGGGTAACATTTTTGTTTTCGAGAAAGTAACCAACTGCAGAAAACTGTGAGCTAACAGAGTTCAGATTCGATGTTTTGAAGTCTGTGTTTGAAATCACACTTTGTGTCCTTGTTCACTATTTCATACACTAGTTAACTAATATAGTTCACCTGACAGTTTTAATGAACACTAATGAGTGAATTCAGACACTGATGAACACCTGCTGTTAATAATTACAATTACTGAAGAAAATAAACAAGAAACACAAACAGTGACTTGAGTTACAACATTAAATAAAATCTAATAAAATAAAACAGCTTCAGTCTCAGCAGAGGATCATTAAACAACTCCACAAACAACAGCAGACACACACTTATTACTGACTGATTTGACTTCCATACTATTCTCATTGAGATCCAACAGAAATTAAGGTGTTTTTTGTGTCACCGTAATGGAGTTAGGGGCTGATTTAGTTGGGCTCTTCACGCTTGAACATATTAAAGAAGACTTTCTAACTGCTGTAATACAGAGTTTACAGAACATTTGTACTATAGCAATAAAGTTGGAAAGTCAATAAATAGAGAAATCTTTTTGTCTGAAATTAGTTCTGATAAATGTTTTGGTATATATCTGGATGAAGGGTCTCATGCAATAGATTTTATGCTTAGTTGCAGATATTAATTTAATTAATGAGAAGTGGAAACAGAAAAGATGCCTCCGTAATTACTTAACAGTTAAGAAATATCATACAAAGACAGTTCAGTTATGACAAATACACACTCAGACCTCATGAATCTGACCTTGTATCTCAACAATGGTAACATCTCAAATGTTTCATGCTGCAATGCATGCTGGGAGTGGCACAATACAAATATCCCAGCATGCATTGCGGTATAAATAAATGTTGTATAATGGTCTCACAGTTTTCTTTATTTGTGTTTGATTCTGCTGTTGTTTATGTTTAGACTTTCAGTTGCCTTTTTGTGAGTTAAACTGTTAATTTTGTTAGTTGTCACCATTATTGAGGTTCATATGCTGATTTTTGATGTCTCTTTGAGTGCGATTTACACCATAGAGCAGTGTTATTGTCCAAGATATTTTTAAAAACTTCCAGAAATCATTGCCATATATATACATATAATGTAAAACAATAGATTTAACTTTGAATAGGAGCAGTAAATTTTATTATACTAAATGAGAACAGACTCTGCCATTTATTAGCAACATGAACATCACCAGATCTTATTTAGGTTTTTGGCCAGCTTGCCACAACAAAGGAGCTTTTTAAACAAAGTTCTTAACAATTGCAGCAGCCAAAATATATAAATGTTAAAAATGACAGGGCTAAGAGCCCAACTAAAGCAAACTCTGTTCTCCATGATGGTGACGTAAAACTTTAACTTTTTCTCAAGAAGAACTTTAGTAGATGTTATACAAAAATACATGTATTAAGTAATAAGTGTAGCTGGTGATGATGTTTGTAGAGTTGTTTAATCATCCGCTGATCATTTAAATGATTTGATCATTTGTTGTTCTTCAGGTTATTTCATTATAAAGCTGTGACTAAAGTTTTGTATGTTCTGTTCTTGTTTTTTCCCTTCAGTATTTCTTCATTTGTTCATTGTTAATCCTCAATTATCATTTAATTAGTCCGTTAATTAATGAATTTAGTTCAGCTTTGCTCCATGTGTCTTGAACACTCAGTAGTGTGGACACTTCAATTAAAACTGAAGTATATGCTCTGGGGTTTAAAGGGTTAAAGGTGTGAGAGGTAAAAACACAGTGTAAAAATGTATTATAACAGTAATATACTGTTAATTTACACAACGGAAGTAGACTGTAAAAAAACAGTATATTGCTGGCAACCACAGCTGCCAGTAGATTACTGTTAAATCAAGGAAAAAACAGTATTTTACTGTAAAACCTGAAGCTAATTTCTTCTGTGTGTCACCGTTGTGGAGGAGAGTAGAGCCAGTGTATGAGTTAAAGATGAACAATGAACTGCTGATGTTATTCTGCATGTTTCTCTATTTAAAGATAGCGGCTGTTGAGTGGCTGATGCAGTCAGAATCTCTCTGGTGATTCCAGATTTACATGTATGTGTGCTGTTGTGAAAAATAAGACATTAGAGTTAAACCAAACTTTTTTAATTAACTAAAATAAGTTATCATTATAAGTATGCTTCTGAGCATATATAGCACATTACTTCATAAACTCATTCAGCAGTTGACCAAGTTGAGGCAGTTGCTTTCAGTGAGCAAAATGAGTTCACTTGAGTATTGTGTAAATCAATGTAGTCCATGTATTTTTACAGCAACATACTGTAAAATAACAGTACATTGCTGGCAACTGCAGCTGCCAGTATTTTACTGTTTTTTAACGGGACAATTTTTAACAGTGTAGCTGACATGGTTAACACAGTGGGGTCTGAACTGTGAACAAATTAAAAAAGAAAAAGTCCGATGTAAAGATTACGATAAAGATTGTTTTCCAGGTTAAGAGGAGAACAGTGGTGCACCGTCAAGTTGTGGACCGAACAGGCGGGGAAATGGGATGCTGAACTAACACCCTTTGAGGAGAGAGCTGCCTCTATTGTTGGTGACACTTTATTGTCTGGAGTAGCATTTGTGTCTTTGGGAGATACAGATGTATTAGAGGAACACTTTGTTAGGGTGGTATAGCAGCACCCCTCTGTTCTAATCAAGGCAGCGCCATTGGCATTTCAGCTGCCCAATCGCCCGTTCTACAACTGACGAGTGCGAGAATGGGCATCATTGTATCTGCGCTCTTGGTCAGATTGTGGGTTCTTGACAGGGGTTTGATTTAGTTGCTAATTCCTATGAATTTGTACGATCTTGCTTCACACGAATTCGTCACTAAATTGACAAAACCTAAATAGCTGCAGTACATTTTCTTGAGAGGTCAGGCTGGCAATAAATATGTGCTGCATGCTTTCTGCTCACAATGTATTATAGTAAACATTATGGACTATACATTTTGGGCTATGAAAGACTACACTTTAACACTGTCCCCTTTTATAGATTGTCTTTAAATGTAAATACTGCAAAATTACCCTAAATGTGCACTAAGCAATATTTGAAAAATGGTTTTGACCACAGTGTCAGAAGGAGTCCTAAAACACACTTAAAGCCAATAAGCAGTAAGGGGTGTGTCTAGTAACCATAGCAGATATATTAAAAAGTGGGTGAGGTCTAATTGGTTTGATGGGAAGTTCGGATCATTTTACTGACTTGAACCTTTGAGCCTTATTTAGCAAGACGAACAAATAATTTAGTTCATTTTATTTAAAGGGGGCCTACAGTTTCACGCCCCTTTTTACAAGATGTAAAATATGTTTCTGATGTCCCATAAAGTGTGTATGTAAAGTTTCAGCTCAAAATACTCCCTCTGTTGATACGTACAACTAGGGTTGGGTACCGACACTCAGTGCCATTATGGCACCAGTACCTGAAACTGGTATGCACCGGATCAAATCTTGTATTTGATTTTCATGTATTTGTAGTGAAGGTTATTCAAGCCTTTCTGAAAGTATAACATAATAAGTCTATAAGTCTAACATAAATGTTATTTGCAGTACACACACACACACACATTAGCGTTTACTGACACCATGCTGTCATGGTGATTATAGTGGTTAAGAATTACATAGAGATTTTACTGTCTTTATTGCAAACATGCTCTGTTTAAAAAAATAAAAATAAATAAAAAAATAAAAAAACATTTTAAATGTATTAAACTAATAACAATCACAGAGAGTTGACATGGTGCCTGTAAATCAATTTGGTCGGTGGGGAAAACCGCATTCCTATCTCACATTGCAGTGCGTCTCAAATCACTGGGATTTGGGTCCTATTTTTACTTCAGGAAATTTAAAAAAGAGATTTGTTAGGTTTATATCACTCCAGTATGACTGTGTACACATTACAACTACACACAGTTCTGTCCAATAAGCTTACAAAAGTTGATTTTTATCGTAGGTGCCCTTTAAGATATTAGTTGCTTCCTAAACACATCTACAGTACAACTAGCGCAAACATTGATCATGCTATAGACAATGTCAGAACTATAACGCTGTAAGAAAAGAAAAGAATATTTCATTGTTTTCCTGGGTATTTAACTATGATTGGCTTATCATAATCAAGTATAAATCATTCGTTCTCATAACATTGACAGTCAGTCGCATATAAGATTAGCCAATACACGCAGTCTGAGCTGGAAAAATCTATGATTAGTTAATCTTACAAGTCTTCGAATTTTTGAGTTGTTTGTTCATCTTGTCACAGCCCCATGTGAACTTATGCAGTCTGAGCTGTGATTGATTTGTTGAATTGTTTGATTTGTCTCAAGTCATCGAACAGTTATGGAGTTCTTCATTCATCACATGAGAGACCAAATGAATAATCTACATCATATGGATGAAGCAACAAAAAGGTCAAAACCACATTCCATATTCTGCACCTAACCCAGCAAGCATTTTTTGTTTTTAAAAGATTTCTAATAGATGTCTAATAGACGTCTAATCATAGTCGTCTTGGTTAAAACAAGGCTAAACTTGGGCTGTCAGAGAAAATCTAATAGATGTCTAAAAGTAGGCCAAAATTAGACAAGTCATCAAATAAACAGAATTGATTGACTACACATATAAAGTCTGTTTAATCTGTCTATTTGATGACTATAGTTTTTGGCTATTAGATGTTTATGTTTAGATGTATATTAGACATCTATTAAACACAAATTTGTTTGCTGGGTAGTTGCTTCCCAAACACATCTACAGCTAGTGCAAACATTGATCATGCTATAGACCAGGGGTGGGCAAACTCGGTCCTGGAGGGCCGGTGTCCTGCACAGTTTAGGTCCAACTCTTATCACACACACCTGCTTTTTAGATTTCTAGTGATCTTAAAGACACTGATTGGCATGTTCAGGTGTGTTTGATTAGTGTTGCAGCTAAACAATGCAGGCCACCGGCCCTCCAGGACCGAGTTTGCCCACCCCTGCTATAGACAGTCAAAACTATAATACTGTGAGAAAAAAGAAAATAATATTTTATAGTTTACCTGGTTATTTTATCTATGATTCTCAGTTCACCACTTATCTGACAAATAATCAAGTGTAAGTCATTTGTTAACTTAACAATGACAGTCAGTCCCATATACTGTATGACTAGTCAATACATGTAGTCTGAGCTGGAAAGATCTATGATTAGATAACCTAACAAGTCTTTTTGCGTTGTTTGTTCATCATGTGACAGTACCATATAAAACTATGCAGTTTAAGCTGTGATTTGTTTGTCTCGAGTCATTGAAGAGTTATTGAGTTCTTCATTCATCAGATGAAAGACTGAATGAATTATCTCCATCATATGGATGAAGCAATAAAAAAAGACCAAAACCACATTCCAAAGTCTGCATCTAACCCAGCAAGCATTTTTTTTTGCTTTTAAAAGATATCTAATGGATGTATAATAGACGTCTATTCATAGTTGTCTTGGCTAAATAAGATCAAATTTAGGCTGTCAGTGAAAATCTAATAGATGTCTAAGAGTAGGCCAAAACTGAACTAGTCATTAAATAAACAGAAATGAATGACTACACATATAAAGTCTGTCTAATCTGTCTATTTGACGACTAGTTTAGTTTTGGGCTATTCTTAGATGTCTATTAGATTTTCACTAACAGCCTAAGTTTAGTCTCGTTTTTGTCAAGCTGTCTATGTCTATTAGACATCTATTAAACACAAAATCGTTAGCTGGGAATCCTTCTGTCAATGTCACACTGTATGTAAAGAGATAAACGAACGATTCAATCCAGAAAGAAGACTCAAAAAAAGAACTAATCTTCTCCCCCATTTGGGCAATGTGCACACGCACGAATGAACGAATGCCTCCCTGAAAGGACTCATCATTCCCGAGTCATTAAAAATTTGTTCAAGAACAACCCATCCCTTAGCTTGTAGTTTAGAATAGTGAACTTGTAGTGAAGAAGTAACTAATATTATAGGTCCCTGTAAATGAATTTAGAAAAAAATATTTAAACTATCCATTGAGTGACAACTGTCTCATATGAAAACTTTTCACCGGAGCAACATCCAAAAGTAACACACAGAATCTGTTGCAGAATATTGAAGATTTGTTGAAAGCTGAAAGCAAAAAAAAGGTCCTTTTTCCTACTCAAAGATAAAATGTCTAAGTGAACAGATGAAGCAAATTGCATCAAGCCATAAAAAAAGAAAGATGAAGATGTGGTGGAGAAATTTTAATTCCACAACACTGCCTGGCTCGAATAACATATGTATGTTTTCTGACTTGTCCAGTTCCTTGTGTCCCCGGTGCATCAGAAGTTCATTGCTGCTGTTTGATCAAATCCCAGATTCTCTGGTGTTTCCAGCACCACATACTATACACACAGACTTCCTGTTCTCTGATTCATTTCTATAGTTGGCGCAAGCTACGAAAGAGTTACATTTCAGAGCATGAGACATTTTCAAATGTCATGTCCTTGAAAAACATTGTATATACTTCCCTTCCTGCTATTCAATAGGAGACACTTAGAATGCTATTAGAATACTAATTTGATTAGATTCAGTATGCCAGTTGCACAACTGTAAAAAGATTGTCTACAAAATCCAAAATTCAACATCTCTGTAAGTAAAATACGTTTATTTAGCAGTTTTACTTATATGACAAGTTTTTTGTTTTTTTAATCCAGCATAAAAGTGCAGTGGAGAGTACAGGGTCCGGTTTACTTGAATCATCTGTCTTAATCCACATTTACTCCATAGACCCTGAAGCCCTGCTGTTTTTCATTTCACCCCCTTTAAAGCCTCAAAATCTGTGATTATGTGATCTATCTTCATGTTTTCAGAAACAGCAGCTGCAGTAATCCGCTTAAATCTTTGGTTAGTCCTCCCTGAATCCAAGTCTTACAAACTTTAAAAGTTCTTATTTGAAGTATTAATCTTCCAGTGCTGGACCATGACACAGGTGAGAGTCAAAGACACCTCTCTGACTTTGGAAAATTATGATATTCACATAGCAGATACAAACTGATCTCAACTGTATGTATTATCATTTACTTAAATTTTTTGGTCACAAAACATACTGTGTTTAAGTATGACAAGAATGTCAGATAATTAATTTGTTCACATACATACTCACCGGCCACTTTCTCAGGTACAACTGACTAGTACCAGGTTGGACCACCATTTGCTTTCAGAACTGCCTTAATTCTTTGTTAACTCAAGGTTCCGTGTGTTGTGCGTTCAGAGATGCTCTTCTGCATACCTCGGTTGTAATGAGTGGTTATTTGAGTTACTCTTGTCTTGTTGGAACCAATCTGGCCTTTCTCCTCTGACCTCTGACATCTATAAGGCATTTACACCTACAGAACTGCCACTCACTGGATATTTAGTCCCACTTTTTATTAAGTGGCCTTAACTAATATGTACTCACATAGGAATTAATAGTTTTTTTACAATGTACTTATTGTGTAAATACATGTATTTATTGTGTACTTATGCTTGATTAATACATGTATGCAATCACATCTGAAATTAACTTTTGTAATTAAATTTGTAAATACACCGTTGACCATCTCTTACACCGTAACCCACCCTTTAACCTACCCATGCCTCCAAACCTGTCCATAACCCAACCTCTATCCCAACTCAAAAGGACCAGAAGTGTTCTCAAATATATTTTAAACACAGTAAGTACACTGTATTTATTTTTTTTATGTAAGTACATAGTAGTTAAGGACACTTAATATAAAGTGGGACCGGATATTTTCTCACTTTCGGACAATTGTCTGTAAATTCTAGAGATAGTTTTGCATGAAAATCCCAGTAGATCAGCAGTTTCTAAATGACTCAGATCAGCCTATCTGGCACCAACAACCATGCCATGTTCAAAGTCACTTAAATCAGCCTTCTTAACCATTCTGATGCTTAGCAGCAGCAGATCGTCTTGAGCATGTCTACATGCCTAAATGCATTGAGTTGCTGCCATGTGATTGGCTGATTAGAAATCTATTTATCTATCTATCTATCTATCTATCTATCTATCTATCTATCTATCTATCTATCTATCTATCTATCTATCTATCTATCTATCTATCTATCCAAACCAGGCTCATTCTGAAAATGTAGTCCAGTGGACGTTTCTGGAGACTCCGAAATACATCCCAGGAGGTACATATTTTTGCAGTTTTTGTTTTCGCGAATCCACAAGAGGCCGCTGTGTGCACTTTTTTTGTACCTCAAATTTCTCTCAAGAGTGCCGTTCGTGCACACTGTTCTTAAGTAAACCAACCAGAGGATGCTATCGACTGTCTGTCTGACTGACTGAAAGAGTGGATGACTGACTGGCCGGCCGTCCAATCGACTGACCCACCCTCCTTCCTCCCTAAACCCAACCAATTTTATCGATTGACCCGCCCACCCTCTTACTTCCCTAAACCTAACCGACGATTTACAAAAGCCATTCAGAAAAACAAAAGCCTTGGTCTGATTTTTACCATATTTTTGGATTTTACCACATTCTTTTTACCCTGTTATTCATTTACCCTGTTACTTTCTCGTTCATTTTAGTTTTTGAATTCTGTTTTTGTTTTACCTGATTTCGGAAACTGCTCTTTCCTGGACTCGAACCTCATCATGGTCAACTCCTCTCTGCGTCTCAAGGCCACCGACATACACCATGAGCTAACTGGACAAACTGGCTTATCTATCTATCCAAAAAATGTATTACATATGTAATTATACGCACTTTATTCATAAAGACAATATAATGTGTATTGTATCTACAAAATAAGTGCACTGTATCAAATAATTAAAGTAATTTTACATAGTAGTAATATGATAGAATAATATAAAGTGCTCTGAAATACATTAACAACACTAGTGCAATAATACCTGGAAAAACAAGGATTCAACAATTAGATCTACAAAATCGTTTAATTAAAATTAGTTCTCGTTTAAAAAAAAAAAAAAAAAACATCCCTTGCAGGCTTTGATTCCTTTTGAATTGAACTCGACTAAAAGTGTTGACATTCCTTTACTCCATCGATGATCATCCCAGTCAAATCTTAAAATAATTCTAGCCAACCCAGGGTGTCATGGGGACAAAGGTGCAGGCACATATCAGACATTTCCACCATTGTGATATGGCTCTGCTTTTCTTCTGCACTGAGCTCTCACAGGTTTTGTTCCAAGATGCTCAATCAAGAGTTCAAGGATGTCGCTCTGCCCTAAGAGCTCGAAGCTGTGACGGAAAGAGTTCTCTTGAATGTAATCCTTTTGCCACTGCGGGAAGTCATTGCTGACATTTTGGTCTGTGCAGTAGCTTTCCAATTTAAGACTGATCTGTGTCTCGACTCTTAAAAATGACAGAACGAGCGAATGATACAGTAAGTGTGAAAAGCGATAAAATTATCTCCCGCGGCTAGCAGTGACCTTCACTTCCACATAAAGCATTTCGTAATAAGGCAAACTACATCTACAGTGCGTTGATAAGAGAGCCACACCGAGCTGCCTGCAACTCCAAGCCTTACAAATGCTCCTAAATTGTAAATTACTTATCTGCAACAGGGTGGCTTCAAATGGTTTTTTTGATTGAGTGGTTTAGTCTCTGTAGGAATCAAATTCTCTGTCCTGCTGAGCTCCAGCTCGGGCAGTCAGTAGTCACATCGCATATGTTGTGTGGTGATAATCGCAAAGGACATGAGATAGGCCATGTCTGCCCGCCAGTGCTGACAGTGACGCTTTAAAGGCATAATTCAGCCAAGAATGAAATTTACTTTCCCTATTTTTCAAAACCTGCGACTTTATCAAATCTCAGGGAAAAGTCCCCAATATGCATAAAAATGTAGTAACTTGTGTGACAACCTAATAAACAAAACTAGATCAAACAAACTTATCTACAACAGGCTGCAGACACAAACATACTGTATGTTTCAGGTCCCTATAATTAGGTTCAGACGTTACATTTTATATGTAATGAAAAGGTTATTAGCTGGTAAATAAAGTACCTTTTTTGTCACTTTAGAATTTTTTGAACAAGGTAGATTCTCTTTTGTGTAAAAAAACAGCTCAATCCACTTGTACTTTTTTGCAAAAACCTCTAAATCCACATAATGGGCCAAGGCATTGTAATCACTAAAGATGCGATTAGAAATTATTTTACCAAACATAAAATACATTACACAAACCACCTACAATTAAAAATACAGAAATATTTCAAGCAAGTGGTGGTTTATTCCGCTTTGGTAACCCTCGATAAACCAGAAACTTTGCTGAAGGAAAATGAAGTAATGAAATCTGTCAATTAAGAGCATTAATCAATGACATAAAAAAATGGACAAAAGTTAAATATTAACAATCTGTTGTTGTTTTCTGATATTAGGGATTCAGATTTAACATAAATAGAGCAATGTAAACATTGTAAATTAAGCTTGTTAGATTTGAATAATATCGAGGAAAAACATTGTAAAATATCAATATATGTGCAAAAAGCTTATCAAACATATATGCTTCCAGCCTCCAACCAGGCGTCCTCACTCTACAGCCAGTCCGGCTCTTCCTCAATCTTTAGCTCAGCCTACTCCATCCAGTCCAAAAGCCGGGATTTCTGACATTACACAGTGGACAGTCGATGGGTTAAGTCACGCTCTTACTACAGCAAACATTAAGTGTCCTCGCAGACACTCCAAAGCTCAACTGTACACCTGAGCTCTCAAACCGCATTGCCTTGTTTCACTGCTCCCACTCCTCTCCACAAAGCTTCTGGCCTCCCATTCAGGAAAACTCAGCATAATGGTCAGGCTGTGTCAGCCTCCAGCCCCAGCAGCGTCTACCCCCTGGTCGATGCTCCCCCTGAACCCACCTTTGTGGTTGCAGGCCACGCCCCCGCTGGGATATCAACAACCCCAAGTGGGCCAGGTCACCAAACCTTATTCCTCAAGCTCCAGTTACAGTTCATTCACTCACTCCTCCAGGTGAGCCCTACCTCCTTGTGCTAGCTATACTTTAAGGGCCGGCCATTTCAATGCTCACTCAACGCATACTAGCTCTATGTAGACAGCACTTTCACATGCTGAGGACTCAATGTCCTCAATGACAGAATTCTTAATCTCTGCCCAACCCTTAAACTCATAGATTCTCTCCCTTTCAGCTGCTCTGCCCACCATGGAGGTTGCCATTCTGTGCTCCAGAGCCCACTGCTGTCCAGGACTTCACTTAAAAACATGTTCCTTTCTGTAGAATCTGTTCCAGAGCCAAATCCAGTCTGCTACTGTTTAAGAAATCACCCTATACTCTTCTAAACTTTTACTTACAATACTCCATTAAAATAATCCACTTGAGAATGAATTAATACAAGGGCTGAATTCAAAAACTGAGTGTTCTGGAAGGGATGCCATTTTGTTTTGTCTTTGCTAGTTGATAAATCCCGTAGATGGATTAGATCAGTGATCTCAAAACTGTGCAGAGCTGCGGCCCTCCAGGAATGCAGTTTGAGACCTATGGATTTTAAACTTTTTGGTTACACCCTGTGAGAGTTAAATAACACTTGGTAGCTGTGGTTTCTGGTTTCCCCCACAGTCCAAAGACATGCTCTTTAGATGAATTGAATGAGCGAAATTGGCCGTAGTGTATGTGTGGGTGTGATTGCAAGAGTGTGTAGAAGTCCATCTATTAGTCCAATGACAAAACTTACACCATGGTCAAAAGTTAATGCATGTAAGCCTTTTCTAGTGCTTCTGAAATTTTTTTTTTTTTTTTTATTAGATAGATTTATTATTATTTTTTTACATATACAAATTGGCTGGTTGCAAACTGCTCACTCACTGCTAAAAGAATAGCAAATTTTGCCAAGCCCATGCATCTTGCTACTTTCAGCAGTTAGTTGATTAAAGATCGTCATGCTGTCATGTCAAAACAACTTAGTATAGTCAAATGTGCATTAGAATCAAAAGTTTAATCATGTCAAATCATAAACGTAGCGCAGACTCCACTTAATCTACTGGATATAAAAGATTTCAGGAGAATTCAGAATGAATCAAAACTTAACATTTTATTTGTCAGGTAAAATTGTATTATGCCAATTACATAATAAAACAATCAGAAATCCAATTCAGAGATGATACTGTAAAAATACAACATCCATTACTCAAAGATAAATCAAAGAGTTAGAGATGCATACCTGACCAGAAAAGTAAGTTGCAGAATAAGTCTCAGAGATGCTGTAATGGGGGTCTTGGCAACAAGATGCTAATGAAATGTGTCTACATTTTCTTTAAATACTCAACTCAGACCAACAAGTCTTAAATTAAAGATAATAGAAGCGTCAACAAGACCCTTGCCTGGTGAATTTGAGGAGTTAACCATCTTTACGAAGGGGGAGCATCTGACAAAGATCTTACTAAAGCCAAAAACCAAATCAACATATACAAGTGAAATATTCCAATGAAATTAAGACCATTTTACCAATCACACAGAGACATTAAAAATGATACTAACATGAATTTAGTGCTACAAGATCCACCATATTAAAACCTTGGAAATTTTATGTGAAAATGTGAATAACTTGCTCTGATAACTTAAAGGTCAAGAAAATCCATAACAGTTATTAGGGTTTGATATTCTGGAGAGATTTAGCCATCTTACAAGTGTATGGGTGTTTCCTAGTGCTGAGTTGCGACTAGAAGGGCATCCACTGCGTAAAACATATGCTGGATAAGTTGGTGGTTCAATCCGCAGTGGTGACCCCTGATTAATAATGTGACTAAGCTGAAAAGAAAATGAATCAATGAAACTGCGTTTTGAGTATTTTCTCGCTGTTGAGTGTACTTAGATTGTGCACTTGTTATTGCAGAGCATTGTGTGATTGACTTAGTTCACTTCAGAACGTCCACCATGGTTTCAGACACCACCATGGCTATTCTGTCAGTGCACTATTTAAAGGTAATGGGGCAGTATCGATACATTTGACAGCAATGTTCTAGAACCAGCTCCATGACAGCCATGTTTTAGAACCAGCTTCTGTTCGTGACTGCTCCAGAGCCTGATCCAGCCTTTGACTTCCTTCCAGAGCCCTTACCAGTCAGTGACTTTGCATCTAAACCAGCTTTGCTTGCTGTACTACAGTGGTGGTTCTAAGTAATTTCCGCCCTCAGCTCCACGAGGTGATCCTCAGCCATTCTGAAATGGTCTTGAACACTGTCTGCTCCACAGTGTTGGGCACTGCCCTGGCTTCTAGTCCTGCCAGCTCTCTCCTGGCTTTTAGCTCCTGCTTGGAGATCTGCCCTGCCAGCTCCTGTCTTGCTGCCTGGTTTGTCTTACTGCCCCTGTTCCATACCCCATCACAGACATAACTCAAAACTGATATTATCAAAATATTGATAGTAGTGCTAAACTGGAAGATGACTGGATGGTCTGTCTGGTAATTTGCACCTTTTTCTGCAGAGGAAGTGGGCAGATAATGGAGAGGAGACTAGAGAGTGTACAGTGCTGTACACAACACTTTACAGCACTGCAAAACTGTCAGGTGAGTGTATGAGCAATGAGCAGATTGACAAGAACATAGTTTATAGTTTTCATAGAGCCTGAACAAAAGACATCCCTGGCATTCAGAGACAATAGACAGTTGGAGTAATGAATGAGCTCACCGAAAATTTCACAGGAAAATATCACATGAGCCTGCAAACAAAAAATGTAGCCGATCATAGAGGACAATGTGATGGTTATCCACACAATTGAGTAGCAGGTAAGAATTCTGTAATCTCATTCAGACAAATTGGTTGTGTGTTCTTTATACAGCAGTGTTGGTTGAGTCATCCATGAGGTGATCACTGACAGGTACTGATGAGTATGGCAGAACAGCCTGGTATATAGATGACAGCAATGTAACCACAAATAAATTGCTAATCATTAATTGTAGGTTCAATAAACTATTCTTAAAATGACAATTTATTGTGTGAGGAACAGTTAAATTATTATTTTTTAAATAAATTCATTATTCTACATTTCAAGCTTTTGTGGCTTCTAAAAGCTCTATCAATGTTAATATGTTTTTTTTCATTGAACCACCAATGTATTAACTGTAAATATAGCTCTGCTCTGAGTAAACAAGAAAATCAGTATTCAGATGTTGTGGTTAGCATCTACATAATTGGAAGAACTTGTCAGTTAATTGCAAAGAATTTGACTCCAATTAGACACTAGCAACTGAAATGTGGAACATGTTGTTTAGACAGCTTGGAAATCTAAAATATATAAATAAATCATTTGTCCACATCAAGTTCACAGTGGTTCTTGTCTTTTTTTACTTTAGAAGGCAAACTTTACATTAGATGTCAAATGTCAACCACACGCAGTGGTAAAATTTATTATTACTAAAAGGATAGTTTGTTCAAAATTGAAAATTCTGCCTTTTTTTATTGAACACAAAACAATATATTTTGATGTATATTGTTGGAAACCTTAAACCATTAACATTCATAATTTTTTTTTTTAAAAATACTAGACTTATTGATTGATGAATAAATGAAGCGATTCTGTCCTCTTGAATGACTCACTGGAATCCCCACCTATTGACATAACAATGCAATTGAGAGTCAAGTTACTTTCAAATGGGAATTTACTTCATTATAATCACTATGTTAAACATTTGTGTTTATATTCAAACTATGAAAATTTATTTAAGAACTTTTGTTCAAATTTAAATAAATCCTGAATCATTCAAAATATTAATGTAAGTATTATTTGGGTGTTTTAAATATATTTTTTTTTGTTGGTGGTGTTTTGTTCATTAGTTTACCCAAAACAATGTTTAGTGTATGATAGTGTTGGGCAAGCTACTTGGAAGTTGTAGTGAGCTAAGCTATTAGCTACTCTACTTAAAATGTAACTTAGCTACACTTATACCCTCTTGTGAAAAGTAGCTTAGTTACAGCTAAGCTTTTTTTATTGAAATTGAAAGTACATCTAAGCTATTTTTGCAACTTTGATTTTTTTTTAATTGAAGCAACTTAAATCCAAGTCAATCATACCCTAGTGAGCAATAAAATTATCAATGAAACATATGAGACACAATTTTCCAGTTCATTATAAATAATATGCTGTACTAAACAGAAACAAATAGTAGTAAATATAACAGCTAAAACATAAAATCCAATAAAACCAGGTGTTACACACTTAAAATACTCTAGTAATTTATAGCAAAGGGAAATATTTAGGAATAAGCATTATATTGTATATATTTACAACTCTTCATCTATGAATAACAATATCACTAGTAACTATCATGAACTAATAGTACCTGATATTTATCTGTCACGATCACAATGGATCTAACCATCATAGATCGCTGAAGAACATTCACATTGCATAGAACTACAAATTGCCATTATATGGACTACAAGACCCAGTCATGCACCACTCACACACGTGGCCTAGATCCCCATGATTGCAGACAGACACAGCTGAAGCTAATCATGAACCGATTGCATGGACTATAAAGTAAGCACACAAACACGCAGAAGTTGCTGAGTCTTATAATAATAATAATAATTCCTTACATTTATATAGCGCTTTTCTGGGCACTCAAAGCGCTTTACACACAATGGGGGGATCTCCTCATCCACCACCAGTTTGCAGCATCCACCTGGATGACGCGACGGCAGCCATTTTGCGCCAGACCGCACACCACACACCAGCTGATTGGTGGAGAGGAGACAGCGATGAAGCCAATTGGAATATGGGGATGGTTAGGAGACCATGATAGACAAAGGCCAGTTGGCAGATTTGGCCAGGATGCCGTGGTTAAACCCCTACTCTTTTCGAAGGACATCCTGGGATTTTTAACGACCACAGAGAGTCGGGACCTCGGTTTAACGTCTCATCCGAAAGACGGAATGTGAACATTGACTTGTCTTGCGGTGTCTGCAACCAATCTCCTGTGCTATGCAGTTAATGACACAGGAGCAGATTCAGCCTGCATGCGCATAGAGTTTCATGGCAGAAATTTCACTTATAGCAATACTTGTAAAACGCTTTTGATGTTTATGAGAAATAAAGCTGTAACCCTCCTCTGAAAGGGTAAGTACACACTGGGTTCAGATAGGTCAATGAATGATGAATAATCATGAATTTCACACAAATAACCATTTTACATGAAATGTTTTTTTTGTAATAACAAAGAGCATTGTTTTATTCTAAAATAATATTAATGAGTGCAGTGGCGCCCCCAGAAAATTTTCTTAGGGGTGGCCAGAAGAGGCAGCAGCAAATCTTGGGGTGGCACACAAAAAAATAATGAATTCAGTGTAATGTTATGTTTTTGTTTCTGGTAAATGAAATAATGTAGTTTTTATTCATTTAATTAATTTTTCTTGAAATATTGCAATTTGTTCCTTGAAATAATTCAGGAAGTACATGTGCAAACCAAATAAAAATCTATGTTTAGTTTAAAAACACTTTTCATATATATATATATATATATATATATATATATATATATATATATATATATATATATATATATATATATATATACACTGTATAAATAACTTCTTTTTTTACGCGCTTTTATTGTACATCATACAGTATATGCCATGTCTAAAATTAATGAAGATTAATGAGTTTATTATTCCCAGAAATGGGTTGCAGCTGGAAGGGCATCCACTGTGTAAAAATGTGCTAGATAAGTTGGCGGTTCATTCCACTGTGGCGACCCTGGATTAATAAAGGGACTAAGCCAAAAAGAAAATGAATGATAGAATAATGAGTTTATTAATAACCCAAACAAATGAAAAAACTGAATGAAAGGCATTACTATATATACACACACCATACCTAATAATATAATTTATTCATATTGCTTTTTGAGCCATTTTATTATGCAGCTTCTTCTATTGATAAACTGTACCTTAAGGTAAATATTAAATTGCCATTGCTGTCTATTGAAGCTGTGTGCGTGCTGTCAACAACGATCGGAGAGGGTAGTGGCGGTTCTAGTTTAAATGACACTCTGGGTGAACCACCCTAAACACCCCCAGCTCCTTTGAATTGTTAGATTTGTTATTCAATAAATATAACAATTTATTTATATTTATTCTAAATAAATACAATTAGTATTAAGTAAAGTAAAGAACCTTTATTGTCATTGTAGTTATACAACAAAATTTGTTTGGTAACTCACAGAATTGTATTAAAATACAATTAATATTAGTATTATTATACAATTATTATTTTAAATAAATAACATAAATCAATCCTAAATATTACTGGAAAACAACAACTGGAGTGATATGCCAAGATCACTTAAGAAACCTTTCGCATGAAAATTAAATATGACAATTCTAAAAAATACAAAAAAATGTATTATAGAATTATCTGTGGTCTTAGACCAGATCATGCCTAAGAAATCATGTTATGAAGTCTTACCTCCCTGACTCATTATCCCTCCTTTCTGCTTTAAACCCATGCTTAGTGAAAGTAACATCATCGTCATCATCATATTATATAAACTTTAGTCGACTTTCAAAACTCGCTGTGTGCCGAAACCTCTGCACAAAAGGCTGTTACTCCGTTTCACATCGCATGAGCGGCGCCTATTTTGTCGGCGTGTATGCAAACAACCAACCGGGATTCACACGGGAGTGCGTGAGGCGCGCGGGAATGGTTTTCTGCGCGCATGCGTCATTTTGCTTTTACCAGCATTCACCACTGAAACAGCAATAAGGGGGAGAGACAATGAATCAGCTATGTCAATAACACCAACAATAATTTAGTGGCTGCATTTTATTTATTTAAATATTGGGAATTTATAAGTACATTTAAATCAATAATGTCAACAGCAATTATATTGGGGTGGCCACAGGGGTGGCCAGAGTTTACCCCTTGGGGGCGCCCCTGAATGAGTGGAGCGAAACCATTGTATTTGTTTGTCTATTTTTCTCTGTTAGTCTTTCTGGTTCAAAAAAATATTTCCTTCTATTGAAATCAGTCGAGACTTTTTTTTAAAAAAAGGGAATCAAGTGGATCAGTGAGAAAAAATAAAAAAATGGTTCGTTTAAATCCAAAATTGTAATTTAAAGAAAAAAAGAAAAGGTTCAAGGGCTCACAAAAATAATTCTACCATACAGTGATATCTTGTGAGACATAAAACAGTAATCAATGACTTCATGGATCCAATGATCAAGGGTGCCTGGCTCTCCATCTTCCCTCTAGAAGAATTGTATGGCATCTTAAACCTGGCCGAGATTCAAATTCAAAAGTAAAGAAATACAGCTTCAGTCCAGTGGCTCAAGTGCTCGTAAATATCTTAATACTTTCTTTTACAGTTTAAATCAATTTGTAATAAAAGTAAATACAATGCAGTTAACGAGCAACCAATTCAGATTCCCTGCATTGGCACAAAATGAACGTTTTTTTCTAATCTAATCACTCGAGAGAGAAAAAAAAGGCGCAGCTTCACATCTCAACCAATAGCAGATTTTCATTAAATACACTCTAGTTTTCTGGCAGATTGTCTGATATTGGGTTTCACTGACAAAATGAATTAAAGGCACATTTAAAGATAATTGCGTTCATATATATATAGAACCTCATTCATTTTTATAGGGATTTTACATAGGGGCTACATAGCCAAACTGGCATATTTAGATTGAGCTTGGGTTGGAAGTTAAAATGTTGCCATTTCAAAGCCAAAAATTGTTTGTTTCAGTCCAGTGTTGACAAAATGTTTCATGTCCCTGTTTGTTTCTAGCCAGTGCAGCATTTTCACATTTGCAGGTCACCCTGCTCATCTGCCCCTAAGCGCAATCTAATGAAGAAAGTGACCTAACAACCTCAGCGCCCAAACATATTGCAAAATACCATGACCCAATGCTCCCTCGCCACAGCAGACGAGGCAGTAACACAAAGAGCAAATAACGTTCTTGTGCCGTGTTCAGAAACTTTTTTTTCTCCAGCAGACTGGACTAAATCTATTCCTCAGGTATCACTTGATTACCTGGAGGTATGAAATCAGAAAAAAAGACAGACAGATGGAAAGAAACCAGCGAGAGAGGAGCTAGACAGCGACATAATTGGAGGTGAGAGCTCTCTCACTTTTCTGTGATTTCTCCCAAAGAAGGACGGCCACAGGCACTGCTCAATATGTTGTGGCACAGTGGAATAACTCTCACAGGCTTATTCTGGATTCCTGCTCCACCTCAGGACATGCCACTCCTATGTTTATCTCTGACAGAGCGTGTTTGCTTGTATTATGTCAGCACTAAAAGCAATTAAGAGGAAAGTTTAGACAATTTATTTTTTTTTTATGCATCCTGCAGGCCAATTTAAAATCACAAATCAAGCATTTAAGAAATGTAAGTTAAAATGAATAAATAAAAATTACCTCACTTTTGAGCTTTGGGGGATGTTGACATATTGAATGAATTGCATATTTTGAATTTCCAAATGTTATTATATAACATACATTTATATACTGCTAACCTGAACCCAGTTGTTAAAAAGCCCTTATTATAGGTTTTTGAAAATGAGCTTCCATGCAGTGTGTAATACAGCAAGTAAATAAAAACAAC
Organism: Danio rerio; assembly: GCF_052040795.2. NCBI lineage: Eukaryota > Metazoa > Chordata > Actinopteri > Cypriniformes > Danionidae > Danio > Danio rerio. The sequence goes on along the minus strand of NC_141025.1, from coordinate 64,607,367 downwards.
CAGGTGAGATTTAAATGTTAAGGTGCACCATGTTTAAAACTATTGATCCTTTAATGCAATAATCGACTCAGAGTAGAATAAATTAAGCAAGTTTGGTTCGGATCTTTAGCTTGAATGCGTCAAAGTCGATATGGTACATCACCAAATATGTAGAACCTGGTCAAATGTGAACGCACTTTCCCTTCAGACACTAGCGAGTGCAGGGAATGACGGGACTGATAATGACGCAAAGATGACATCACTGACAGATAGAGGGTTAAAGTTAATTTTCACAACAATGTCACAATATAGCCTACCGTGTGCCATTTGCTATTAAAGGAAGGTGCAGCAGAGACTATTAGGTATGGAACTTTTAATAAATTTAATAATGATTAATAATGATGAATAATCTCATGGCAATTTGTACATTTTTGATTTAGTGGCTACAGACAACGACATTAAGGAAGGTTTGTTGCTAAGAAATGCACGTGCGCACACACAGACCAGGGCCGTGCACAGGGGGGTGGCCTGGTGGCTAGAGCCACTGCCCCTCTACCTTAATTGGCTGAGATGCCCCTCTCAGGAGGCACTTTCTCTTCACTGTGCGATCGCGTTGAGCACTAGCCCCTGAAAGGGTCTGTGCACTGTGTGCGGGCCTGACTCAGATACACGCAGAGACAGACACACACACACAATGCGTGCAATGACAGGGCAGCCAGAGCGACTCCCTTCAGATTCAATACGCATGATCACGTTCAACAAATTTGCTTAAACTAAGCGTTCTAAAGTATGATTGTATTTCACAAGGATTCTGACACAACAGCGCAAAGCATACGCTTTTGTTGCATTTGAGGAGGAAACTTGTCAAACTTAATGAAGAGGTAACACTTTACAATAAGGTTCTTTGGTTAATGCATTTACTAACATGAACTAATTATGAACAACACTTGAACAGCATTTATTAATCATAACTGAGCATTTACTAAAGCATTATTAACATTCAAGTCCATGCTTGTTAACATTAGTTAATGCACCAGGATTTAACATGAACTAACAATGAACAACTGTATTTTCATTAACTAACGTTTAATAACATGAATAAATACTGTAGTAAATGTATTGTTCATTGTTTGTTCATGTTAGTAAATGCATTACTTAACATTGACTAATGAACCTTATTGTGAAGTGTGACCAATGGCACATGCAGAAAGGCATTGGAATGTGCGGGCTTCGACAGCTTGACCCAACACTTTCTAAGTACATTTACATAAAACACCAATACTTCGATTTTAATATGATTAAGATAATACTCTTATTAAGAGTTTACCATGTAAGCAGCGATTTTTGATAACCTTAAAGGACCAAAGAATCACGAAATGTGGAGGTTCTCTTTCCGTTTGCCATGCGGTATCAAATTCCATTAAAACAGAATTCAAAAGTTAAAAATGACACACCTGAAATTGCATGAAACTCTGGAGAGCCTGCTGATGCGACATTAATTGTTTTATACTGAAACTTGCCTTTAAAAAGTGCTTCCTTGGTCTTACCCATATTTCTTTGCATGTTAAACACACGTCAACCACAACAGGAAATAAAAAAACCTCTAACTTCGTTAATTGTGTTATTTTTTCAATATTGTTATTGTATAATGTTGTTTATTTAAAAAAAATAATCATTAGAAATTAAAAAGTGTATAATAAAATGTTAGGGGTAGTGTTTAGATTCCATATAGAAATATAATATGGCAATTTCCAAATTAAGAATAATTTCGAAGTTGACTGTATATGACAAACTAGTATAAATTATTATATTTTATAAAAATGATCTATATTTATAAACAAGCACTTTTACTTAGACACATTTGAACATATGTACATCCAAATTCCAATGGTTGAAAACATTTTTTTTTTTTTTACCAGTTTTGCAATATTGAAAATAATATTTGCTAGGATAAAATGCAGCTTTGTTAAAGATTCTCCTGGTGAAACAGGCAGGGGCTGAACAACAACATATGTGAAAACTTAAAGCACAATCCAAATAAACAGGTGAATGGTCAAGACAGACAACGGTAAAAAAAAAAAAAAAAAACTATATAAACAGTTCAAGAATGAAAAATGGCAGGGGCAGAAAAACTTGATAGTGCAACAACAGCTTACAAAATTCAGCACTGTGTGTGTGTGAGAGAGAGAGAGAGAGAGAGAGAGAGAGAGAGAGAGAGAGAAAGAGAGAGAGAGAGAGAGAGAGAGAGAGAGAGAGAGGGATGTTAATATAGTCAATAGTTAATGAATAGTAATGACCAGCAGCTATGTGTAATCAGAGGGTAAACTGAGGGTGCTTTCACACCTGTGAATTGATTCAGTTGTTTCAAAACAAGGATTAAAATTGTTACAGTGTTGCTCTTTGTTCTTGTTGCTGTTCGCTTTCACACTGCAAAGTTTCTAAATGGACCATAAGAGCTGAAACAAGTCACGTGTGAGTAAACTCTCCTCACATTGGTAAGTTTCACGGTTTATTTCGCAGAGTTCCGCTCAGCTGTCAGGGGGGTGGTAGTGGTTTGGTGGTGTTTGACAGGGTGCACGCGACGTGTCTGAAGAGCTAAGATGGATGCGGTGGGGAGGGGTGAGAAGGGTGCGCGACGTATTTAAGGACCGGGAGGGAGACTTTTTCAATTTTCGGGGGATTATCACTCGTTTGCGGGCATCCAGGAATCTCTGTGCATTTGCGGGAGACTAACGAAACTTCCTGGGTTGTCTGGAATGACCTCCCGCTCTTCATAACGCTGTATGCCTATTACAAATCCATAATACACTGTGATATAACCGGGCTCGGATCGTATCGCTTTCTCACTACAATCAATCCGCTCCAGAGTTCATTTCAATCGAGCCGAGACCACCCCATTTAATCGATCTTGGAACGATTGTTTTGGCATGGATCCTAGTGCGATTGGTGGTTTTACATATGCCAAACGAACCGCGCTAACTGGGCAAACGAGACAGGTTTACGGGACATTTGCTCTGCTCCTATGGCTCTCAGACTGCCACACTCACTACAATGATATTATTGCATACTTTTTGATCATGTAGTCTTTATACTGTGCAAATATTTGCCAGTTTACATAAAATACAAGAAAATTATGATACTATTCATATAAACCTACACTCTTACTATTTGTAGAGCCACTGCATCTGACAAACACAGACTCTCTCTTTCTCTATCCGTCTTTAATTAGTCTGTATTTAAATGGCTATTTTATGTATCAAAAATATTTTAAATGTTAAAATATTTGTAGTTCTGTTGTATTACAGTATTAGCAGTTTCAAACACTGCATATGAATTCTACGGCTTGAAATGGCATCCTGTGATTTATCCGGTGCTGTGCATTTGGGGCAGGACGGGATCTGTTTTATGAATAATGGAAGACTGAGAATGTAGAAAAATAGGTGGCTGATGTGTTTAGGGAATATGTTTGGAAACAAAAAAAAAAATCTTTAAATGGTGTGTGTGTGTGTGTGTGTGTCCTCTAATCTGTTTACATTGCAATTCTCTCAGCTTGCCATATTAGGATTCAGTCATTTCATTTTCTTTTTCTCTAGACTCAATTCTGTCCAAATTAACATGTAAAGAATCACAGAGGCATGTTTATTTTTCTGAGATTGTTTGGGGAATCTGGTTTTCCAATAATGTTGATATTACAAGGTTGATTCCCTCAGTATTCATTACATCAGTCAAATAAGCCATAGCAGGAAATCTTGATACTTGGATATTATTGCTATAAATAAATATATGCACCCACTTTCTTAGGTGCACCTTACTAGTTCTGGGTTGGACTCCATTTTTCCTTCAGAACTGCCTTAATCCTTCACTGTACTTGATTCAACAAGGTACTGGAAATATTCCTCAGAGATTTTGGTCCATATTGGCATGATAGCATCATGCAGTTGCTGCAGATTTGTCGGCTGCACATCCATTATGCGAATCTCCCATTTCACCACATCGCAAAGATGCTCTATTGGATTGAGGTCTGGTGACTGTGGAGTACAGTGAACAGTTTGTCATGTTTAAGAAACCAGTCTGAGATAATTCCCGCTTTATGACATGGTGTGTTATCCTGCTGGAAATAGGGATTAGAAGATGGGTAAGCTGTGGTCATAAAGGTATAGACATGGTCGGCAACAATACTTTGGAAATTGTGATAATAATTTAGTATAAAAGGTTAAAATATGATGAAAATTGATATTGAAATATAATAAGAATTCACTAACAGTGACTTTACTTGTTCCATTTAAGTGCATTGTGTCTGACATTTCTGAGTTATGCAATCTCAGCTTGTATCATAAAGGCTGCATCCAGATACTATTGTGGTATTTCGGCTTCCGATAGTAATACGTCTTGCTGTCATTAGTTCATCCGTTTAAGTCAGATTGCAGCTATGGATGTTGGAAGCAACAGTTTTTGCGCCGAGCTATATCGAATCTATTGTAACTGTATTTTGTTTGCATTTCTTCAGTAAACCTTTTTAAAAGAAGATTCGGTCTTACTTACGTTTTTTTTTTTTTTTTCAAATACTGGTTGTTGGAATAGAAGCTGCAAAAGGTGGTACATAAGGATGTGCACGAAAGGTGTGCCACTGCAATATTTATTACCTTAACAATAAAAACTTTAATTTAAAATCTGCAAGATGCGTTTAATGGAAAAGCGGTGAATCATATCAAACTTTATTTCTTAAAAAAATTGTGCCTTCCCTGTGTAAATTAGCACAGAGATTAAATTTCTGATCTTAAAGAGCTTAACTCTGATCTAGGCATTGATTCTTATGTCTATAACAAAATGCCTCTTAACACAACCTCTTCACTAGCTGATTTTACAAAGGGTAAGGCAATAACTAAATCACCTTGAAGCTCTTATCTTGAATACAGATGTGCTCTCACTGAATCTCTACTAACGGGGTCTTATCACTACCTTTGCTGAACTCAAACACTGAATAAAACATTGAAATACAGTAGTCCAGTGTGTGTTTATTGCTACTGCAAGCATAAATTACAGAGAACAAACATTAGTGTTTCCCCTGATGCTGGACTTGCAGACCTTGTGATATACAAACAGTTCACATCAAAACCTGCTGCAGGTGGAACACATCACGTGAAACTATACGGGCACATTCAGGTCACATTCCCATGTCGGCTGTTCCTTTGAGTTGGATTTTATGGTACGATGCTTGCTTCATCTTCTTCTTTTTTAAACCCAGACTGGTGAGGAATTTTCCCTCCAGCAATTTTTAAACGGGAGCATAAGTATCTATATATACCCATATAGGCAATGCAAGGCAAGTTTATTTATATAGCCCATTCATATACTGTACAATGGTAATTCAAAGTGCTTTACATAAACATTAATAAAATCAACATAGAGTATAAGTATATTGACTAAAAACATCAAACTCAAACTACAGAACTAAAAACAACAAAGAATAAAAATAAAAAACAAACAAGAAAATGTTTTAAAACAGGTTTAAAAGGAATGAAAAAAATAAGAAAGTACAGAAGCACATGAAAGTCAGATATAGCACAATGTTCATTCAATAAAAGCATACTGTAGCTGAACAGATGTGTTTTAAGTTTAATTTTGGAGCATATCTGATCACTTCTGGAAGCTGGTTCCAGCAGTGGAAGGCGTAGTAGCTGAAGGAAGGATTAACCTGCTTTGACTGAATTCAGAATTTCTAATTTAGTCTAACCCAATGATATGTGTGCTCTGTTAAGTTTGTATATATATATATATATATATATATATATATATATATATATATATATATATATATATATATATATATATATATATATGAGCAAAATCACACTTGTAGCAGTGCAATATGGCTGTTTATCTGCACTGGTTAGAGGCATGCATTGACATAAAGCCACAGGCTGATTGCCTTATGCCTCATTCAGACTAGCAGCAGTTTTGTAGGTATGTAAGTATTTACAGCATGAATACAACTGGCCTCTGAGTGAGCTGAAAATAAAAGAAGGAACTTATTGCATAAAGTTGAAAAATTATCAACTTTGGCGCATCACTCGATACGCCCACCTGGTCGCCAACGGTCGCTGACGCTCACATAGACTGAGGCTGCCGGAATTCACTCGCTCTCCGTTTGTTATGGACGATTGTCACTTTGCATCTATGAGTTGCTTGTAGTGTGAAGAAGGCTTTAGTGTCCCATGTTCCATCAGTGACGATATACAGCCATATTGCACTGCTATGATTGTGATATTGCGTTTATACAACAGTTTAATGGCATAATTGTTTGTAAAATTTGTAAAAAGAAAAATAATTTGATTAGAATTTTTCTTTAGCATAATATCTAAAGTGATGACAAAACAGGTGATTTTGCTCACGTTACAAGGCTGAACGGCATGAAATGCCATCAGTATAGTGATCACATTTTCCAGTATTTCTCTGTTGCAATTGGCAGATCACAATAACTAACCTCGAAAAAACTAAAGCTTACTATGGTATAAATACAGCACTACAACATACAAAAGAGAGAGTTCTACTTAGAATTTCACCTACATCATGTTTTGATCAGCTGTAGTGAATAATCACACTGAGTTTTCTTCTTTAAGAGCTTATTATGAGGTCTCTTTCACCACCTTGTGACAGACTGAAGGATGCCGACGCACTGTATCTATGAAACACTTAAAATAGGCACTATCCTTAAAAATAAACTATATAGTTACAATTTAAACAACTACATTTTAATCTAAAAAATCCCCAAAAGTACATTATGTTGTCCAACAGCTGCAATATTTCTCAAACTGTAATGATATTATTGATATTCTTGGAGAATCAGACAGAACTGTTGTATATATATGTATATATCACGGAGTGATCGCATCGGGCAATTGGTGTTTCACAGTAGCACGGAATAAAACAGGAAAATATTCACAATCAACTCACATACAACTCACCTGGAGCACGGCAACACTGGGACCAAGGGAAGTTCACCAAAGACACCTGCACTCCTTGCACTTTCACCTCACCTTCACTACAACTTGTGTCTGCCTTTTTACTAAACTTCGCTACACTTGTGGAGAAAACTCGTTTTTTAGGAGTGAGATTAAGGATTCCATCAACTGCTGACACCTGTTGTTTGTTTTTGCTGTTTGTCATCTCGCTCGCTCTCCCTGGAAACGACGGAATGGAGGAATTATTGCAGCAGCTCACGGATGTGGCGTCCCGGTAACAACAACTCTCTGGGAGAGTTAATCTCCTAATAAAGCAATGTTGTAAAAAATGATAATTAAACAATTTTAACAAAAAATAAAGCAAATAAAACCATAAGCAAATGAAAGCAGGTGAAAAACACCATCTGTGATAATGAAAGCATGATCACATGCACGCGGCTAACAGTGTGCCAATTAATAATCTGTTCTAAGTGGAAGCAACCAGTGCTGCTTACAAAAAGATACATTTTGAGCTCTTGAATGCTGCCTGTTCATCACTTTTTGTCTAGCCTATTTGAAGGAGATACAGCATTTCCAGACACGTTAGCTTCATGAAAGGAAACAATAGCGCGCATGCTTTTTAAGCAGTCGTGCACGCTTTTTAGCGTGCACCACATCAGCTTTTAGCGAGTGATCATCATCCTCTCATTTGATATTCACTTGTCACATTTGTACGCATATTGGGTCATCCTTATATTGTCGAATATAAAAAAACTACTTTTAAGAAATCTACAATTTCAACCAGCCTAAGTGGCTAGTGGGATTGTCTGTCTAACCCCCCAAAGCTGAAATCTACCCACATTTGGCAGGTGTTAATGCAAAGCCCTATATTTACATACACACACACACACACACACACACACACACACACACATATATATATATATATATATATATATATATATATATATATATATATATATATATATATATATATATATATATATATATATATATATATATGTACAGTTGAAGTCAGAATTATTAGCCCCCTTTTGATTTTTATTTTCTTTTTTAAATATTTCCCAAATGATTTTTAACAGAGCAATGACATTTTCACAGTATGTCTGGTAATATTTTTTGTTCTGGAGAAAGTCTTATTTGTTTTATTTTGGCTAGAATAAAAGCAGTTATTCATTTAAAAAAAATAAAAAAAATTTGGGACAAAATTATTAGCCCTTTTAAGCAAATTTTTTTCTTTTTTTTCGATAATCTACAGAACAAACCATCGCTATACAATAACTTGACTAATTACCCTAACCTGCCTAGTTCATATATATATATATATATATATATATATATATATATATATATATATATATATATATATATATATATATATATGACACTACTACACTAGCTTAACTACATTTCTCAGTAGCATGGCGGTAGCGGCGGTACTTTCTAAAAAACAAAACTTTTCAGTAGCGAAGCTATTTCATCAGTCTTGGAGTGCAGTAGCATCCACACAAGCTACATTTACCGATCGCGGATTCACGGAGCTGTGAGGCCGGTGTCTAGCCGATGAAAGTAAATCCATATGATGGCAAGAATGAGGAATTCTTCTTCCTGTTATACGATGTTCGACAACAAAGTCTTTGGTGCGTTACCAAAACTTCCCTGATGAAAAGATGACTGAGGTAGAGGAGTTATTTCTGAAGCAGGATACCTGACCATACCTCGAGAAGTACATGTTAAGATACAATAACATTTCTGATGCTGTGCTCAAACAATACTTTAATATGTATTTATACAATTTAATGCTTATTCCAAAATATTCCCCTGTACTATAAATTACTATATGATTTTAAATGTGTAACACTTGGTTTTATTGGATCTTTCGTCTTAGCTTTTATATACTATAATCTGTTTCTGTTTTGTACAGCATATTATTTACAGTAAACAACTGAACTAAACTATTCTGCCTCATGTTTCATTGACAGTTTATTGATCGCTGATATATGATTGACTTGGATTTAATTTGCTCCGATTTAAAAATGTAAATTGTAAAAAAAGCTTTTGTATATATATATATATATATATATATATATATATATATATATATATATATATATATATATATATATATATATATATATATATATATATATATATATATATATATATATTTTAGCATAGCTATTTCAGCATATATTTTTACAGTGGATGCCCTTGCAGTTTCAACCCGTCACTGGGAAACACCCATTTTGTAAAATCAAACTTTCTTGCACATACACTACACACCAATTGAGATTATTCAATGAATTAATGTTTCCATTAATAATTCCATGTACAAAATGTATATGCTAACAAAAAATAGTTTCTTAAGCTCCAAATCAACATACTGCAGTAGAATGATTCCTATCACATAAATTAGAAGGTATACATTTTCTCAAATGAATGCAAATTTTTGCACATAAGAGGGATTTTTTTTTAGAAATACTAACTATCCCAAACTTTTCACCAGAGCAATTACTTCAAACAAAATATAAACACATGAGAATCTTTCTCTGTAACCCACTCTGAATGCTTTGTCTCTTGACAGCCCTTCGTTGTCTGAAGTCTCTTCATCACAAAATAACTGTTTTGTCTGTGAAAGATGCTTTAATAAAACAATTTATGCTAAATCCCCAAACAAGCGAATCCTCTTGGGCATGGGCTATTTTATGTAATTTCATTCAATGGATTCTTTTAACATGGAATTTATTTGAGCTCAGAAATGTCTGTAATCTATTTAGTTTGTTGCACTGTTTAACCTGGCTGTCACTGCTAGTTTACATGATCTTTCAGCACTGGGTGAAAAAAAAAAGGGTGTGTAGCTTGACTCTTATATTCCTAAAGCAGTTGTTAAGATTAAGCATACATCAAATATCACTGCTATAAACTAAACAGCAGAACAGAAATTCATATCGGTATCGTAAATGATTTGGACAGTTGTTTAAACCAACTTTTACGACAGCCTTAAATTGGAGAATTCGCGTTTTATGAGGTGTCAGAGTGGAATAGGTTCTGGTAAAACATTTTAATGCATTTCTCAATGTAATGTTTTTAAAATAGGCTGTCAAAATCTATAGTCTAAAGTCACATATCAGAATCTGCGGTTTCAGAATGCATTTATGATGATAACTGAAGGGCAAGTTTAAAAGGCAACAATGCTAAAAAAAAGTTTTCTTTTGCATTTTTGAAAACTTTTACACACAAATATCAGCATTGCCAAATCATTTCCAGCACAAATCTGTGACACTGGTTTAAAACTTTTAAACCCATTTTCAAAGGTTTATGTTTTTAGCACCCCAGAATGTCAAACAAGATTTTGGTAAAAAATGGTGTAAAAAACATCTCCTGCTGGTATATTTCTTCATACAATTATTATTATTATTATTATTATTATTATTAATAATAATACCTAACATTTTCCTTAAAGTATTAAATTAAAATTGTAAGTACTTATGTCTTTGTGTCGTGTCATTTGGAAGCCCAAAAACAGAAGGAGAACAAGCTCTGTGAAAATAGCACCATTTATGCCGCATTTTAGCTTTCTCTGCTATAACATTACAGCGCCTCTTTCCACACCCCTTCGCCACTCTGGCTGTGTGTGCTTGGTGAATGCGCGTAACCTGAAGTGTTATTGATCTCATTAACTTGGATGTATTTTTTTGTAGTCCTCAAACTCTGTAAAAGCCAATGTCTCCCTTTGCATTGAACTTTTAGCGTATTACATTCATAGATGTTGTTTATGCTCACACAGCTACATTACACATTAACTAAAGTTTAAAATATGTTATCGTAGTGGATGTCTGACCATTTGCTTCTACGTTTGAAAGCAACTTGCTTCTGCCATAATATTCATAATGACACCACTCTTACCACATGTTTGCTACAAGAAAATGAAGAGCAAAACGAAAGCCCACCCCCTACTCAATATTCGGTTTTCATTAGAAGTACATCGACATATTGAAATAAAAGTCTCTGGTTCAAGCCACCTGCTTCGAATGTTGTTCCTTGATTAATTGAGCATTATCAGTGGTTATCAGCTCATAGATATGGGCCAGCAGGGGCCTTGTGCACCTACTGGTAGGCTCAGAAGGCTGTTACCATCCATCCACATGGTTATTCAGCTATATTAAGCAAGAACACTCCAGATCCAGCCCTGCTTTTACATTACTGTGACAGTTGGGTTTAGAGTAGGGGTAGATGTAGATAAAATACAATTAATGGGAAATTTGATAAATAATATAAATATTTATTGTGGTTAATCAGCTATATTAAGAAAGAATACTCCAGATCCAGACCTGTTTTTACAACACTGTGATGGTTGGTTTTAGGGTTGAGGTAGGGGTAGACATTAATAAAATACAATTATTGGGAAATTTAATACATAAAATAATTCTCATTAACTTCCGGCCGCAGCCGTATGTGTTTTATAGCTGATTAACCAGTTGGATGGATGATAACAACCTTCTGAGCCTACCAGTAGGCGCAGAATGCCCCTACTGGTTTATATCTATTAGCTGATAGAACCACTGATAATGCCTATTCAATCTAGTGATAACATTGAAATCGGCTGTTCAAGTGGACTTTAGGGGAAGTTTTTTTGTCCACTGATTTCATTTTTATTTTATTTTTAAAGCACATTAATACAACATGCCATTGGCCGGAGTGCTCCAACCATATAAATACACTATATAAAAGCACACAACAAAATAGTTATGCTGTTCTATAGAGTCAAAACATTAGATAAGTGCTAAAACAGTATGTGCTGGTGGACTCCTGGTCCACTCACAAAGGTATAAATTCTTTCTTGGAATAAAACATATAGGCAAATTACTCACAATAACATTTATAAATCAAATGTAGTCAGCAACCGTGATGGAGCGTTGGCTTGCCAATAGATCTTATTTCAAATTGGGGTCATGAAGCAAAACCAGTTGAGCACCACTGATCTAAGTGACAGTTGTAAATTCTCCATCCCGGAAAAGCAATGCCATTAAAGGAATATTGCAGGATAGAAATTACATTGAAAATTTCATTCCAGTAATCAAAGCCAAACTAAAAGTTTTAATTTCAATCTCTGTGGAATTCTTACATTTGAAAACCAGCACAGAAAGGAGCTTGGCTTTCTCCTTGAGTCAATAAAAGCCTAATAGTTATTCAAACAGACACGCTACAGGCTTTTCCTATTAAATGAACCAGTCTTGGTCAATTATTCTTTGATTTCTCTGTCTCCATCACATGAAATGGGGTTGTCTGGAACTGTGAAAGGCAGGAGAATTGATGTTTGTTGTCATTTGTAGAAAGTTTTTTTTTTTTTGTTTTGGCATGGCGGGCATCTATGCTGAAAGAACTGAACACAGGGAAAGAGCAATCGTGTGACGCATCCTACTTTTAAATGTTTTGTCATTAGTGTCATTTATTGTAAACAGATTCGCATATGAATCATTATTTAGCAAAGCAAACGTAGACTGGGCACCTTTAATATAGCACTTCGAAATTAATGATATGCCTGTGAGTCTTTGAAGTGGGTCACGGGAGCTCATTAGAGGTCAATACAAATGAAGTTATCATCCGGCAGGGCAGCAAAAGGACCAGTTTTGCTCTCAGGGGTCAGGTTCTTTCAACAGAGGCCAAATGAATCACATTAATTCCTGCAAACAAGTACCACCTCAGATGTGAAGCTCATGCTGTTTTTAATGTGCTCACATGCCATTCTTCCATTTAAATTTTGAGAAGCATGAGTGATGTAACCAGACAGAAATATAGAAAACTCTTATCAGTGTTAAGAGAATATTCCAGTTTGCCATTTTAAAATCCTTCAATGCTTTTTAATGTATAAAAAGCTCAAAGGCTTTCTGTCTGTCACTTTTTGTTCACCCATGAGTTCAAGCATTTCTCTGGATATTGCAATTCTACTGTGATATGTTTGTTTTATTACTATATGTGGTTAAACATGTTGAGTATTGCCAATGGGTTGTTTGACAACACAGAAGCTCATTAGGAAAATGTGCCTTGGGGTCTGGTCCAAGCTTACGGAAAAAGCCCTGCTTGTTTTGGTAAGTCAGGTTTATTAATGGCGGATTCGGTTTCATTAATACATTTTGCGATAGCTCAAAGTCGGTTACTAGCAACTTATGCTAGGAAACTAGCCTGGTCCACGGCAGGTTAACTCTATGGCTAAGTCTTAAGTTCAAGCTTAATTAAATTAATCTTTTAATTCACTTAACTTCTTAATAATGATTAAAACTTACTGAGAGTTAATTTTACTCATTTGGAAAGAGTTTTGAACTCAGTGTTGAAGGTAATGAGTTAATTAAATACCTCATTACTTCAACTTAAATGGAGCAAGTTCACAGTACTCATATAGTTGTTTTTTTTTTTTTACTCAAATGGTTTGCTGCAATTGGTTTCCTTAAACGGTTTTGAGTTATGGGGTTTTTCAGTACCCAATTGATTTAAGTTCTCTTCATTTATTGGGTTTTCCTGAGCTGAAATTGCTTCATTTACTCAAACGGATTAAAATCACAGTACTCATTACAATTAGTTTTGAAACTTAAATGGTTTGTTGCAAGCAGTTATTTTTAACGGTTTGAGCAACTTTTTGGGTTTTACAGTGATAATATACATACATCAAACATCCTTAACAATAGAACGATAATAGATTTAAATTCAAATAAGTTAGTGCAAACAAAACAAATACAAACTACAACATTTCAACTAAATTTTATATATTTTTTTATGTTTCTGTTGATTTTTTTTTCCTGTTTATTAAACTGATTTAATATTTTCCCCAACATATTTTTTTTTGTGTGTACTAATGTTTGGACTTTGATCTGAGTTTATTTTTTGTTAGATTAGTTCCGAATTGTATGAATAATCTAATGTATATGCACAAACATATTATTGTAAAGCATCCTGTAAAAAAATATTAATTTAAAAGAGAGATCTGTGAGGGTGTGTGTGTGTGTGTGTGTGTGTGTGTGTGTGTGTGTGTGTGTGTGTGTGTGTGTGTGTGTGTGTGTGTGTGTGTAAATTACAAAAATGTTATGAAGAAAATAATATTAAGAAAGCACTAACTGATATTAAGAATGACTTCAAAGCTGCAATTCTTAAGTGGAATAATCAGGAGATGGACCTGGGCTGAGCAGTAGCCTCACCTTAATATAAAGATATTTTCCGTAGGGGCGCAAGAAACACAATTGTCAAAGGGAAAGCAGTAAGTCACAACGCTTGTTTGTGCATGGCTCTTTGTAGCCAATATTTTAAACAATGTTTTTTTTTTTACTTAGTGGTGATGTTAAGCACATTTTAAATGGTACAGTGAGCCTGCAACACATTCAAACTTTTACTTACATGCAACAATTGACAGTAAGTGTGCATTTCTCTCTCTCTCTCTCTCTCTCTCTCTCTCTCTTGCATGTGCAAGCACAGGTTGTATTGTGACATATTTAATTTAACGTCAATAGGCCTAAATAATGGCCTTTATTTAAACATTTTCTGTCAACCTTCTCTCTTGCTTTGTTGCAACCTGTATTTTTTGATTATGTTTAAATTATTATACTGTATGTTTGAACTTAAAAATCAAACGCTGCTCACTCGCTGTGAACATTCAATTTTAGAAATCTATCCTACATCATAGTTGCCATGGTAACACACAACAAAATCAATGCATCTATGCTCAACTTTTAAGGTTTCATGACAGTACCGTACACGAGTAGTTATATTTAAACTGAACTCAGATTAGCTAGATCAAATGATCTTCAACTTACTGTAATGGAACCAAAAGCGTTGACATTTAGTTTGGCTCACTGAAGTCAGGTTTTTGACAGTAATCCCCGCTTTTCTTAACGACTTTTATGAAACAGCCCCCTGGTGTACAGTTTTGTACATAAATATATGCCCGCAGGTACATATGACTGCATATTTTGGCTGGTACCATTGACTTGAATTGTTTACCCTTTGTATGGATGGCTTTTTCAGCATGGCTGATTTGCCCGGTAGTTTACCGCGAATGACGACAGACTTCAGCAGAGGAGTGAAGCATTCAAGTCCGGTGAGGGACAGTTCCAGAAACCAGGTAAAACTAAACCAATAAAGCTAATATATATTTTGTATGAAAATAAGCTGACCTGCTTCTCTCATGTATGTGAACGAAAAGGACTTTAATATTAGCAGAAATGTATACAGCAGCCTCTCATGGATTTACAAGAAATGGTATGTATAAGAAAACATGCCCCATTAACGTATTTGAGATTGTAAAATTTTTTGCTTTCAAATTCAGTTAGTTTTAGTTTTAAAGGGGTAGATTTAGATTAGGGGTAGGGTAGATTAGAGGTAGATTTACTAGTTTTTATTAGTTTCTTTATTTTGAAATTGCTTAGTTTTAGTTTAGTTTTTATTAATTTCAGTTTTAGTTTTTGTTGTTTTGTAAATTGGGACATTTGTTAGGTGCAAGATTCAAAATCATCAGAATAAATTGTATAATAAAAACCCGACCAAAGATAGCCTACATTTTTTTGACACAAGAACACTACAATCTACCACTTTCATCTACCCATCAAATTCAAAAACAACAGCCTACAAGATAGCAGCCTTAAGTAAAACATGTGTGCAGGGCTGCTTCTGAGGTTAGATGCACAATAGTGATGAAAAGTTTGGATCTTTAACGCGAACCAGATCTTTTGTGACAATCTTTCGAAGTTTGGACTTAACATATCAAAATTATGTAGCCTGCAATCATAATTTTAGCCAGTTAAAACATCATCATGATCTGAAAAGTTTTTGTGTTTTGTTTTATGTTTGTAATTATGTTTTGCAACCCAACTGAAGCATGATTCACTTATTTAAACTCCATTACGACTTTCTGCTATAAAATAAACTTATATTATGCCAGATTCTCTCATTTAAGCCCTCGGTTTACCTTGTTCAAGTTTAGTTCAGTTACAGCAGGCTGTCATGTACTGTTTGTGTCCAGTTCACTGAATCACCCATGTGCAGTATTATCGGTTCACCACTTCTCAAATCTCTGTGTACTGTTCTAATAACTGAATAAATCAGTATATATTGGTTTTTATTCGAGTCAGAGGGGGGTCTCAGGCATGACAAAAAGTAATTTATTTGCGAATAAGTGCTTAATATTAATGGAGATGTGAATTGTTTCCAGTGGATCAGTTCGATTGGGTAAATTAGTTCACGGTTCACTCAGAAGATTCCGTTAAAATTAATAATTCTTCTATTATTGCAATCACTAATGCAGGAGAAAAAATATTGGGCACAAATGTGTTAAATTAATCCTACTAAGTATCTGCGCAGGTCATTTTTTGTTTTTGTTAACTAAAAACCCTTTTTAAGTTTTACAAAAGAGAACATATTTGTCTGCTCTCAAGAATGTAGTTCTGGGCACAAATATGCCATGAGACTGGGTTAGAATTTTACATTGATTGGGGGGTCGTCTTTATAGTTGTCTGACACATACATCCTCATTGAAGATTTAACTTAATTCATACATTAACTTAATTTATATATTATTCATATACAAGTTTATCTAATTTATTAATTAAACATTTTAAAGTTTACTCTGTTTTGGCATAACTATTGGATTCTGAGTTACACAGCAATTTCAAAAGTCATGCAACCTGTTTTTAACATAAAATTATACGTTTTGCCAAAAGGTGACAAGTTTGCATCTATGCACCAATAAATGGAGGATCATAAAAGATTGTACATTTTGTTTAACTTCCATGTGGCATTACTTTTAGACCCCGTTTACATATGTTTTGCTACAGGTATGCCATTCGTTACACTAAGCCGGAGTTTTCGAGTGCCGAAAACGAAGCAGTTTGGAAATGCTGAAGAGGTCGTTTTCATTCTAAAACGCTGCTGCGCCGTCTCAGTGTGGATGGGGGGAAACGGAGACAGGGCTGCCAACATACGCCTCTCTGATTGGAGCTTTTCCTCAATATTAAGTAGCCTAACGTTACAGTTCAGTTCAGACTTCGCAAGTTTGATCAAGGCTGCAGTCTCCCCCTCTTACCGAGGACACGGGTAAATCTTCAAAGGGAACAGTGTACTTTATAACTTCATTCACATCACCCTGGCTATGTTGTTTCACTTTCTCAACAATAAAATGAAAACAATTTAAGGAACTGCCTATTTTCATTTTGATATTAGCAACTTAACAGACAACAGAAATGTTGAGGCTTGTGCTGCATAATATGAGCGTCATCTTCACTGTGTGGATATTTATAACAAAACAGAGCCTAAACATCATTGCCTCCTTTCAATTTCAGTGAAAATACGAATCATACCCTCTCTTTTGCTGAATATCAGTTTTAATAATCGATAATAGCCATTATAAAAGTAAAACATACAATAATTTTATACATTATAGGAAATAAAGGCAAGCGATCAGTCAATATACAGAATGTACGTGGTTACATTAATTATTAACTTATCTTTGCATTTAGCCGAAACACGTTACCTGAGAACAAGTAATAGATTCCAATGATATGTCATTAGATATAGACAACAAGACGAATGAAATATCACGTTTAATAAATATAGTGAGATTAGATCCAGCGTTAGATGCTTGATAAGCAGTTTGATGAGCAGAGCTCTCATCTGGGCAGATAGGCTGCAGCGCTTGCCCGAGAGTGTGTGTGTTGTCACGTGATGTGCTAGAGGCTATATGTAAATACAATCACCTATTTAATAAGAAAACGTTACAAGTAAAACACTTACATTGGTTGGATAGGCCTGCCACTTTCAGGCTGCTGACTCAATATCTCTCAGCATCCCTGCTGGGAGCGATCATTTATTGACAATGGAACGAACCATTATGAGGTCGGGACCCCTACACATCTTGTTTTGACATCCTTCAGGGGGGATCAGGCGTTAATTAGAGGGGTCCAACCCCCTCAGACCCCCCTGTAATTCACACCCTGAGTATTGCCTTAGAAAATGCTGACATCTGAAATCTAAGCCAAAGAATGCAATATATGCACAAAGAGCTGCCCTTGCAACATCCTTCTTCTGGTCACTTTCAAAAGAACAGTGAATTAACCTCATCCTGGGTACATGATTGTATTTATATCTCAGTCAAAAGAGTATGATGCAGACAGTAAAAATTAAAACGTAGTCTTTTTTTCTATCTCTCTTGGTTCTGGGTTTCTAGAAGTGTAGCAGCAAAAACTTCCCAAGCACAGGCCTGAAGCTATGTGGAGCTCTCTGGCTGATATAAGAACAAAGAGGTTGAATCAGGGGCATGTTTTGATGTCTTCAAGTGCATTTACTGTAGAAAATCTTTCTGTGTCTGGTGCTTATAATTGTGAAAACATACATTCAAGGCAGAAAGAAAGGAAGCCGTAACAAACAAAAAAAAAAAGGAATATTATAAACTGTTAGATCATTGAGATGAATATTTACTTATTCAATCTCAAATTTTATTTTTCTATCCACATGTAGTCTTAGAGTACTTTTATGCAATACCAATTTGATTACCTTAATGTCAAAGCGACATCAAGTTGGTGCAAAAACTGTTTTGATGTCAAGGTAATCAATTGCTATCAAATCGATTCAATGTCATTTTGACATCTAGGTAACCTCCAGGATAGTTAACTAGTTTCTAGTATTATAAAACAATGGCTTTGCTTAGTGTACTGGTAATTATTTTAGTGTTACACTGCAAGTGTACTAAGCAGTTTGTTGTTTCAAGGGATAGTTTGCTATTGAAGACAAGGCATGCAAGACGCCTATGGATGCAAGATTTACTGAATATATTTTTACTTACTCAAAAAATAAACAATTCATTTGCTGTATGGTATATTGTGTGCATTTTAAGGACAATCAATAATAAATGTAGTGTAATACAAATAAAGTACACTTTCAAGAGTTCACACTTAGCTGATGATTGATTATAAAGCGGGTTTGGCATGCTGTCCTGGAAGAGAGCCCTGAGCTCATAAGGTCCTCGAGCCCAGGGCTCCCTCCATTAAAGGGTGAGAGGGGAGTCTGAGCTCAGGTAGATCTCGAAACTCTGGTGCTTGAACAGATAGGTATTGTTCTTAAGAGATTACTTACTAGGAGCATGTCTATGGTGCCAATTTGGATAAGTCAATTAACTTTATTATCAGCTGGCTTGGTATGGACTAGAACCATTGACGTTCTTGCTGTGAGGCAACAATTCTAACCACTGGGCCACCGTGCCACTCATCTAAGAAAAGAGGAGGAGTTGGGGTGAAAGGGAAGGGGGATTTTTTAAAATGAAGATGACTGTGAAATAAAACTATAAAATGGAACATTACAGAAATAAAATATAAATTATAAATGATCTTAAATAAAACATATACATTTATAGAGATAGTATATAAGTATATATTTTCACCTGGAAAAGGGAGTCCACAAAAATGATTTGTAAGCACAATTAAGTTTACAGCATGCCATATCATCTCATAACGGTAAGAAATCATTCCAAAAGGTAATTGATTGTGTAAAGCCACTTAAAACAAAACCAAAATATGATGTATATGTTGAGCTCAGCAATCAGCTGGAATCAGCTGAAGACTTAGCTGTTACTCAAGTGACCATGCCCTTAATTTTGCAGACTTAATAAAACCTAATATAAAGGAAATGGTTATAAAAAAAAACACCCCCCACACAGTTGTCATGAAAGATATTATTAGCTATATGAACCAAAATCGGGCTTTGTAACAGGCTGTAAACTATTTTAACAATGGGGTCAATAGAAAGCAAGGACTAGCAGAATTTTGATGATTTGCCATTTGAGTTACTTCCGTATTTGCTTCAAGAGGGAGAGTGGGAGGTTGTCGCTTAGTCAGACCCTGTAAGCTCAATAAGTAATTAAACAAAGTATTTTAATTTGTCTCATGTACGCAAACCTTTGAACATCCACTATGGTTTTGGACAGCACTAAAAATGGGGTGGGTGGGGAGTTGAATACAGCCATAGAAATTGAAAAAAAAAAAAAAAAAAAACATAAATATAAATAGACTAAAAACCTATATGCAAAGATTTGCAGAGAGGGGATTTTGTCTGATCATTTCTTAAGTCCAACACAAGTCACCCTACTGTGCATATTGAATATTTTTTCTTGGCACATAGGAGCTGAGAAAGAGAACAATAGACTGAGATGCATATACATATAGAAAAGATATTCATTGACCTCCACCTCAGTTTTAGTTATCACGAGAATTTTGAATTTTGAAGAGAGTGAAAGACAGCAAATAATAGAAGCCTCAGACAGCCTTCATATTAACTTCTCATCGTCTTGACAGTGCTGTGCAGTGGCTAGATGAAATTATTTTACACCAGACAGATGGGTTGGACAATTTGGGATTTTTTTTTTTTTTTAAAGGTAATCACCCTGAAGAAAAATCCAGCCTAAACCAGCCTAGGCTGGTTGGCTGGTCTTAGCTGGTCGACCAGCCTGGTATTAGAGGGGTTTTGGCCATTTCCAGGCTGGTTTCCAGCCATTTCCAGCCTGGTCTTAGCTGGTCAGGCTAAATGACCAGCTAAAACCAGCTTGATCAGCCTAGCCAGGCTGGGACTCCAGCCAAAACCAGCTATGTCCAGCTTAAATCAGGCTGGTCAAGCTGGTTTTAGCTGGTCATTTTCCAGCCTGACCAGCTAAGACCAGGCTGGAAATGACTGGAAACCAGCCTGGAAATGGCCAAAACCCCTCTAAAACCAGGCTGGTCAACCAGCTAAAACCAGCCAACCAGCCTAGGCTAGTTTAAGCTGGATTTTTCAGCAGGGCAGTCTGAGGTGAAATAATCCTTGGAAAAGTGCATTTTTTTAAAAATTTGACGTCTAATGAAATGTTGACTGAAACATAGGGCCTACTCACACTATGCCATCTGTAGCGTGCCCTGGCCCGTTTCCCAAATGGTTTGAGAAGTGTGAGTGCGCTGAATCGGGCTCAAGCACGGTTCACTCGGCTGGCCCTGGCCCGGTTGAAAGAGGTGTGCCTGAGCCTGGTTCACTTGGGCAAAACGCGCCAAAGCCCGAAACTGAAACTGAGACATGACTTTTAAGGCACTGTTTCATATGGATTTACTAATAATTCTTACTGTTCAGTGAACGCAAACTGCCGTAGTTTAATAAAGACGCAAACCCCTCACTGCACGACAGCTGCGCACCTTCAGCAGACCTCCTCATTCCTGCAGCACGAGAGCTTTATGATTGTAAATATCTGACTGCGTGTCCCTGCATCCCTAAGGACTGTTTGGTGAAATATTTGACGGCATATCAAACGACTGAAACGATATAACTAGAGAAATCTCCACTGTGCTGCTGAGTGAGAGAGTGCTTCTCACTGAACAGCGCAGCAGCGATGACGTAAGCGTGCCGAAGCCTGTTTGTGGTGTGAGCGCGGGCCGACAGGGGAGACGGGAGGGGGGACAAGCGTGCTTTGACCCGGTTCGAGGCAACTGTACCTAGTGTGAGTACGGCCATAAAGACAGTGCGGGACATAGCTCCTCCTCTTTAAACAAAAACTGTCAATAACATTTTGTTTTTATCACAGCGCCGCTAGTGATAAAATGAAAAGCAATTGAATGAAGCGTCTTGAAGGATGAAGCATGTTAGATAGAGCAGGGCTATTCAATTAGTTTGTCATTGGGGCCATTTTATGAAAAGTATCTGAAATGAGGAGCTGACTTGCAAAGTAAGTGATGACACAACAGCACTTTACACTCAAAAATGGTTTGTTTTTGCTCATTCAAACTAATTTAAAATGAGCTCAAACAACAAAATTCTTAAGATTTCATTGGGACAACAATCAATTTGGGTTGGGGCAACATGAATGAATTGTGTGGAACCCTGCATTTTTTAGTGTAAGAGCACATATGTATAATTATAAAATAATATAAAATTATATAAAATAAATGATAGAAAATGATTAAATTAATAACAATAAGAATAATTTTAAAAAATCATATTTGTCTACTGTTAATTTAAGCTATAAATTACCTATTATCTGCGTTCATACATACATAACCATTAGTCCTGGGGAAAAATCCTCTTGCCAACACCGGACAACAGTTCATCAAACTAGGCTCAGCTCAGTTGGAAGCACTGCTGAAATCTTCCATCATCTAGGTACAGTTTCTGGAGGAGTTTATTAACTCACAGAGCTGGGTGCACCCCTGAATGGATCTAGTGGACTCAGACAGGGCTCCAAACGAATCAATGCTGTTTTTCAGCCTTCATAAAGACACAAACACAGTTATTCTTTCAATAAAATCCATGTTAGCCATTTAGCAACAAAGCTAGAGTTACCGGGCAGACAGAACTCCTGCCCATGATTTGAATCTGCGTCTATTGTAAAGCAAATTTCATTAGCGAATGAAACAAGAAAACTCAAAATAATCACACGTTTGCGTGTGAATAGTACGATTTATTCACTTGTTCCGCACCTATTGTAAACACAGCATTAGAACGTTAGAATATTTTGCTTTTAACACAATGTAGCTGTGTTTGGTGCCGATGTCTTAAATGCTAGTTCTCCCCGCCCACCATTTCCACATGCGTCAGATAAACAGCACAGTGACAGACATGAAGGAAGCAGATCTCATGTAACAATTGTCAGGAATATTACAGTAAGAACTTTCCCAATGATTATTATTTGATGTATTTGTTGTGGAGTTGCAATGATGAGTCACACAATGCTGTTACATACACAATGTTGACACACATGCTAATGTGAAAGGATACATGTTAATATCCACTGCTGTATAGATATCCGTTATGTTAATGTACAAAATAAACTCTATTTAATATACACAACCCAGGATTGAAGCATCTTCTTTTATAATTCTGACATGCGTCTGTGGTGATAAGTACAGCTGAAGTAAATTGCTGTAATTCTATGCAAACAGGCACTGTTTTAAAAAAAAATTAAACTTAAACTCATTCTTGATCACATTTGATGATGATTAAAGATCACAGTGAGCTGAACAGATCTTTTAATCCCAGTTGCGTTGCGCATGTCCTGTCTTCTTGATATGATTATACTGACGACTACAGAGACATGTTAATATGTATGGAGCTAATAATATGCCAAAATTATTTGAATTTGAACTGTGTTCATTTGAATTATTGACAATTGCAATTAAATAAAACTGAATATTTATGTGTCATTAACAATATTTTGAATTTTAATTTTTGAACTTAAATTTAAATGACTTAGCTTAAATATTGAAAATCCAAAATTTTCAGATCTAAAAATGTCAGATTTTTATACAGGTTTTCAAACTTAAATACAGTTTTGAGGTTTCAAGATTAAGAAATTCAGAGCATCAAATTCAACATTCTGGGATTCAAAACCAGAAATTCAGATCGTGAAAATCAGATTGCGCAGAAATCTAAAAATATTTAGTTTAATTCCTTGAGAACTTCAAGAGTGTCTTTAATAAGCAGAATCCAGCAGCTTTTGTTTTATAACCACTGACATAAGGAGTCTTTTTACATTCAAATCATTGTCACTTTTGGCTTCTTTCTCTTGGCTTCAGGTCCAGACAGAAGACAGGGCAGGTGGCCAAGAGGAGCACTGCTGTCAGCGGTGTTGAGACGTGACTGAAGCTAATTGCGACTTGTCACTGCGTCTACACATCCAGCATGTCATCCTACTTACAGAGACTGCTTCTTTTCACAAAGATGGTTAAATTCTTCTCTCAGTGAGGATGGAATTCAAGTTGTGGAACCTGAGGGGTCAGATTGTGAAGAATTCCATTCTCTTTACTTATTCAAAGGATGCTGTATTTATCATGTACCATGTTTGAAAAGTAGTAAAGGCTATAAAAGTCAAAGAGTTGTTTTGTTGCTTTTCTGCATTGCTTTATTTACAGATGCAATTTTAACACTAAATTGGTAAAAAAAAAATTCATTTAAATAAAGGAATGTTACAAGCAATTACAGAATTAAAAGTAATGGTTTAGTTAACTTAAAGGAACTCCCCAAAAATGTAATTGTGTCACCATTAACTCTTTCTTTTCATGTTCCTGACCTATTTGACTTTCTTTTGTTGAACATAAACTAATGTATTTTGGACTGGGGTGTTGTGTTGGGGGGTGTTGAATGTCATGTGTGTGAATGAGAGTACATGTGTTCAGGGAATCCGTTGCGTAAAACGGTTCATTCCGCTGTGGCAGCCCTGGATTAATAAAAGGACTAAGCTGAAAAGAAAAAAAATGAATGAATGAATGAATGAATGAATGAATGAATGAATGAATGAATGAATGAATAGTTAACATGAACATTCATGCATTCATTTTCTTTTCGGGACTTAGTCCTTTTTATTAATCTGGGGTCGCCACAGCGGAATGAACCGCCAACTTATCCAGCATGTTTTTACGCAGCGCATGCCCTTTCAGCCACAACCCATCTCTGGGAAACATCCACACACACACATTCATACACTACGGACTATTTTAGCTTACCCAATTCACCTGCATTGCATGTCTTTGGACTGTAAGCGAAACCAAAGCACCCGGAAGAAACCCACATGAATGCAGGGAGAACATGCATTGAGAACATTGCTGTGAGGCAACAGCACCACTGCATTGCCCTAGACATGAACAAAGTTTGTGTATTTCTGAACCAATTTTTTTTTTGCTAACACGTTAACTAACATTGTAAGTTTTCATGAACAAGAATTTACTATTGCTTTATAAATGTGTTTTTCTTTATTGGATCAAGTTATCTAATCCATTAACAATTGCATTAGTATATGCGTAAGTAAACAATAACCAATTAAGCTGTTCATGTAAAGAGATGCATTAGAATATGTGTAAATTAACATTAACAAAGATTAAGTAATGCTTAACAAAGTCCTTGTTTACTGTTAGATCATGTTTACTAATGCATTAGCTTACACATTTATAAATGTTTAGTTAGCATTAACAAAGGTTAAGTAATGCGTTACTCTTTGTTAGTTCATGTTAACTAACACATTAACTAACGTTAACTAATGCACCCTTATTGTAAAGTGTTACCTGTTCATCACTAACCTTTTTATGAACATGATTTGATTATAATTGCAGATCAATGATCAGTAAGAAATACAGTAAGGTAACGTCTGCAATTATATAAAATAAATAAATAAATGCAACATATATGAACACATACAGACCCTTACAGTCTCTGATATGTTACCAATAACAGAAAACTACACACAGCATACATTAGTCCTTTTTGGGTTCAAAAACAACAGCCAACATAGCCCACAATCAGTGCAAACCTCTCATGTGTGTCTTTAATCTTCACCAGCACATGGAACTTCTTGTTAGAAGTTAGGTGATGATAATAGTTAAATATGGCAGTTTGTTTTACTTTTCAGGTTGCTGAAACAATCATTTGCTCCTTTGTGCTTTCGCACTTAACTTTCGCGTTTGTCTGTTTCTGAAAGGATCGGATGTCAGAAGCTCTTCAATAATCATGCGCACGTTATTATCATCAGCTCAAGAAGTTCGTTATTTCAAATTTAGATGAGCATGTGAACGATCGTGAGCTCCCTAGAGAAAATGAAACACACTTTTAGACGACCTCGTAAAACAAAAACAGGATAAGGCAGATTTTGTTCTTCTTGGCTTTGTGGCTGTTCATCAAGACGAAGACTAGGTTAGTTTTAGCTTGGGTCGATCAGGGTTTGTTATTATATGTATATAGCAGGGGTCGGCAACCCAAAATGTTGAAAGAGCCATATTGGACAAAAAAAAAACAAAAAGAAATATGTCTGGAGCCGCAAAAAATTAAAATCTTTATATAAGCCTTATAATGATTGCAACACATGCTATATGTATTTATATTAGCTATATTAGCCTACTAAAAAAATGACTTCGTTGGCTACAAATACATACTGAGCCTTCATGATTAAATGTTCATTTCCCTGCAGTGCATCCTGTAGAGAGTGACGCACCACGTGACTACTCTGTTGTACGATGCCGTCTCAAGTTTAACTTAATTACAGTATATTAATGAATTATGTTTAATGTTCAAGTTTAACTTCATTACAATATTAATTAATTGTTTAATGATCAAGTTTAACTTCATTACAATATTAATGCATTATGTTTAATTATCAAGTTTAACTTCATTAAAGTATTAATGAAATATGTTTAATGACCAAGTTTAACTTCATTACAATATTAATGAAGTATGTTTAATGTTCAAGTTTAACTTCATTACAATATTACTGCATTATGTTTAATTATCAAGTTTAACTTCATTACAATATTAATGAATTATGTTTAATTATCAAGTTTAACTTCATTACAATATTAATGAATTATGTTTAATGATCAAGTTTAACTTCATTACAATATTATTGCATTATGTTTTGCTTTGATGAAATTAAAGAAATGCAATAAAGAAATCAGATTTTTAATGTTTTTTTTTATTTTGAGGATTCAAAAAAACAACATCAAAATGAACGTGCACAACGTGCCCCTTATCTGGACAACAAACAGTGCAATAAAACGCAGCCTGCCATTTCCATTTCAAGATCAGCTCGAGTCATTCCTGGGAATGTGCTCAACAAGGAAGGGTCAATCTCCAAGGGTGTGTGTCAAGGAAAGACAGTCTCGTTTTTTCCTTTCGCAACTCACAAAATCTGCTCCCAAATGCAGTTTGCATATCAACAATCGCACCTTGTAAATAATCACCGTTGAGTTAGTGATCGTGATGGGCTTCTTTGAATTCTCTCAGGGAGGGAAAATGAGAAAGCGTGCCCCGCTGTACATCTTTGGCAAAGACAGCTTGCGCTCCATGGCGCATCACACAGCCGCCGGTTTGTTTACAACAGCTACCTGCCTGGCATCCCGCCCTGCTGATAGAAACGTGTGTCGCAGGCTATGACGCAAATCTTCGTTGACAGAAATGTTGAAATTAAATATTCTACACACTTTTACAACATTGGAAAACGTTAAGATTGTGTGTCCTCCTATAGAAACCATGTTAAAACAAAAAATATATTTACCTCCCTCATCGTGTTCCATTTTCAAACATTTTTTGAAAAAGTTCCATGGAGCCACTAGGGCAGCGCTAAAGAGCCGCATGCGGCTCTAGAGCCGCGGGTTGCCGACCCCTGGTATATAGTATTATAATATAATGTCTTGGCTGTGTTTTTAAAAATGCAGGTTCCTTTGTTTTCATTCCCTTGGCTAGTGTATGCGAGGGTGACATTTCTCTGTAAACCAATGGCGTTTAGACATAGCTTCGCCTTTTGGTACATTTTGTCAAGCTAGGTACCCTTTGCAAGGGGTACCCAAAAAGTAGTACGGTACGGTTAATTTTCTTGTATGCTTTAGACGGCTATAAAAGCGCACCGACTCAGTGGAAACAGGCCATTGGTGAACCCTGCCCTGCAATTTTGCATCATGTGAATGCATAAGACCAAAAAAAAAAGTAAAAATAAAAAATCCTCTCTGTACAGAAATATAAACTACAGAGTAATCTGTCATTTTATGTAACATCATCCTTAACATTGCCTCTTTTCACAGCACTACATAACAAAATTTTGCACTTTTTCTCAGCCTTGTTGATGTGTAGCTCTTCAAGTTGTAGAGACTTTGTCACTTCAGCCTTTGTTTTTTGCTCTTTTCAGCACAAAACTTACATGTCTGCATTCAAATCATTATCATAAAACACAAGTACACGTACTGTACAGTGCACAAAAGCATCTTTGATTGCAGCATTCAATTCATTCACTTTATGCCTCTGATGGCTGGCTTACATCTCAAATCCTGGAGAAGGTACAATTGAAACCAAAAAAAGTTCCCAAAAGAAAATGATGTTGTCCAAGAAAAGCCCTTGTTCCTTTTATTCCAGTCCAATCTTATGAAGAAATGTCAGCTTTTATCTTCCCTTTTTTCACAGCACTGTGTGACATAATTTTGCATACTCAAAATTGGCTACATAAAAGTTTTTTTTCTTAGCTTCATTGATGTGTATTATCAGAAAATGGCTAATTTGTATAAATTCATGCTAATTTGTCAAATTTTTTAAAGAAGATGCACTCTCAAATCCCACCCCTAACCATTCCCCTCATTTGGTGAAAGGCAAATCATACAAAATGTGAGACAATGTATGGATTATTGTACAAATTAATTCAAATGAATTAGTTACTAATTTAAAAAGTTATAAATTGCAATGAGATGCATTGGTAGTTCCTATAACTACCCAGTGCAAAAGACATCTACGTGAAATACATATTTAATGCTATGAAAATCAGTCACCTGTCTAGGCAACAGAAAGCAAGGAAGCTCACAAGGTTTTGGAACTGTACTTGTGAGCATTTTTAGGATAAAATCATGAGTGTAGGAATGTTAATGATCAATAATAACAAGTTATTATTAATTATGAATATTCAGAATTAACTTACAGTTAATTTAACAAAATGAAAATAACAATGACTTCGCCTGCCTGCCTGAAAGGGAATTATAGCTACTTCTTGTGAAATAGATGATTAGTTTAGAAGTTTTATTAAACTTAATAAACTGATAGCAAGGGTCTTTATTGTAAAGTTAGCTTTTCTGTGAGGCAAAATAAAGACAAATCCAATATGGTTAAAGCTTGATTTATTGACTTGTCTAAGATATAACGAACAAACATACACAACATACTGAACAAAACATAAAAAAGCAAGGAAAAATAAAGAATTTAGATAAAAGAAGGCAAATCTACCTCAGTTCCATGCAACTATTAAGAACAACCAAGTATGTAAACACCTTAAAAGCGCAGTGTTACGCTCAACTAAATACATGTATTTAGTGGGTCTTTCTCTCTCGTATTGTGATCTTTCTCTGTTGCTTGGAAGATAAAGTCTTTTAAGAAGTTATTTGTTGTTGCGTGGAGTTTTACTTTGCAGAAAATAAGAAACCTGGACTTTTGGGGAGTAGATGGGTTTTAACTATGGGTCCAATCACACCCATTCTCTACTGACAGACCAATGGTTTCAGGGCAAAGTATTGAGTGGGAGTTTTTCCTTGTCTCCAGGCCACTCATATGTATAATAAGGATCCATGCTGAAGAGACGGACGGACTTTACCTCAGAGCAATAAAGAATGGAGGCCGTATAAGTTATTATCATGCACACAGCATGTTTTGTAAAATAGAAGGAAGCAAAAAGTTTTGAGTTCTAATAGTTATTTTCTTTAAATCTGGATGGGGTTTGGGAATGTGCTTGTGTTGCAAACATATGAGGAAGGAGATTTCTCCCCCTTCACCATGCTCAACATAGATTATAGATCTCTAGCCTGCGGTGCCTAGAATGCAGCTCCACACAGGAAGTTTGGCCAGAGGAAAAATAAAAGTTGTGTCCAAAAGAGCTGGTTTCTCTCAAGGTTTTTTTTTTACGTCAGTGTGTGAAGTTTTTTTCTTCGTCACTGTCACCACTGGCTTGCTTGGACTGGGACTTGTGGAGCTGTGCATTGATAAATTTGCTCTTCAGTGTTTGAGCAATGAAATTTAAACCACACTGAACTAAACTAAACTAAACTCTGAAATCTGGATTTTACTAGAACTTTTATGTTAAGTGGCTTTGACACAATCTAATTGTAAAATTTTTGTAAAAGTGCTGTATAAATAAACCTGAATTGAACCTGAATTGAATTAAACTGAACATGGATTGAACAGTGAGGAATGGCTCCCCCGGGCTAATCAAGCATCTTCGGTAGACAAGGAGTCGCACACTGATCTTTGGGGTCCAAACATTCTGGAGCCGGAACACATACAAGTGATTTTAGAAGTAAAACAGTTCTTAAGTGTAACCTACAATCTCACATGAGCATTACAGTTCATACAGATATGCTATGCATTTTCCAAAACATATCTGTCCTCTTTCACATACAAAAAAAAAAAAAAAAAAAAAAAAAACCTTTCTTTCATTATCATTGTGCTTTTGAAACAACTTCCATTTTTTGGGCAACTGGGAGTTTTGTCACTGTACTGAATAATTAAAATGCTGCAGTCGTGTATCCATTATTATTATTTAATGAAAAAGCTTATCTGTACCTTCCTAATTTAGTGCAGCAATGCATGCATTGTTACAGTGATCACGCTTTATAGATTCAAGTAAATTTCTCATTAAGTAGAAAGTAGCAAACAAACCCGTTCAAGCATTCCTCTACTATAATCAGTTTAGAGTGCTATAATTGGAAAAGATTTGTTGAAGTCTTCAAAGTTACAGTAATTTTACAGGAAAATTGCTTGGCAACGACATGCTTTCTTTTGTTCCAGAATGCGAATCTATCTTATACCGATCAAGTGCTCAGATGCCTCTTTGTGTTTCTTCACATTTGATTGAATTGTCACATGCATTGTACATCCATGAATGTATTATTAAAGCTTCTCACTCTTGTTTGAACAGAACCCCTGTTGTGTGCTTGAAGCAATCTTGCTTTGGTTTGGTTTACAGTCAGCTTTCATGGAGGCTTAAACTCTTTGAGTTCCAGAATATATCATGTATTATATAAAAAAAAAATCTTCAGTGGATTCTTTTGTATTTTGGCTTTGAGAGAACAACATGAATAATCTGCAACTGCAAAGGAAAGCAAATCAGCTCTCCTAAGGCAAAAGAAAAGCTCTTAGTCAATTATAGTATTTCCTGGAGGGCTTTCTTGATGACTGCAAAGTAAATTGAAGAAAAACAGCAGCTGTTTGGTGTTCCTTTTAATTCAGTGAAAATCAAAATGAGATAAGAGTGTTAAAACAATGCTGGGGGAAAAAAATCAGAACAATATGTTCCAACAAGCTGTCCCGATGCAGCTTCTGCTGATTCATATTTCCTCGGCGTGGTCGTATTGTGGAATCAATATGTCCCAGGCTTTTCAAAAGGTGAGCTCCCCTTTCACTGTTTGGAGCCTGTCCTTGTATATTGACTCATCAGTCTGATGATAATGATTAAAGTAGTTTAATAAAGTTATGTTCACACTGTGTCGGGTGAGCTGGGAGTCAACCATCTGCTTATAGCATGACCTGTGGCCTGGACACTGAAGCTGTCTCCACATTTCTCCCCTCTATATCTGCTCCTGGTGCTTCCCTGTGAATTTGGACGTGGCAACACATTCTGTGTGAGGTAAACAGTTAGAAAGTTAATGCTGAGTCATCACCTCTCATTCCAGTAGACTTCATTACTGTAATTTGCCCGAGTGGACGGTTACTGATAATAAAAGTTTCAATTTTTAATGTCACAGGAAGCTAGACTCAGCATCGTTAGTGTAATGTGAAACATCACATTTTGAATTATTTAGATGCTAAGCACTGTCCAGTAATTTACATTTAAATAGTTTTAAAAACAAGAAAAAGAAAACTGGCATGCTATGCCTTGGAAAAAATCCTGTTCATAGATTACCTTCACTACTAGTCTACTAGAATATTAAGTGTAAAATTTCATTAAAACGACTTTTTTTTATTTTGAGTTGTATATAAAACAAATTTCTGTTTTAATAGATGCTTTACAAAATTCTTTTCACATTAAAAAAATGTTTAGACAGTCTAATTTAATAAAATAATTGTTGTTAAGTTAAGCTAACAGTGCTCCTGCTAGACTTAGAGATTGGCTGAATGAAGAAAGAAAGAAAGAAACACAGATGGGTTCACATAACAGACACCTATCTAGTCTGTGTGAAGATATGATACACTGTTTTATCAGGTTTATCAGGTAATCAAGTTGATTCACATTGGAGGATCCAACACTCTCATGGCAATTCATAACTTATTGTTTTGGTAGCTAATCCTCTGGATGGACCACACGTGGAGGTTCCAGAGATCGGGCGAGGGTGCCAGATGGTGCCTTGTCCCTGAGAAAGTAGGCCCTCTCTCAAAGGGATCTGCCATGGGAGGGCCGTCGCGAGGAGGGAGAGCTCTGATATCCAGGTCCGGTTGGAGCAGAGGGGCGCAACTAGCAGAACCTGCTCCTCGTCCTCCCTGACCTTGCACAGTAACTGCACGATCAGGCTCACTGGGGGAAACGCATACTTGCGTATGCCCTGAGGTCAGCTGTGGGCCAGTGCATCCGTGCCGAGAGAGCCCTCGGTCAGGGAATAAAACAACTGGCAATGAGCGTACTCGGGGAAGCAACAGATCGATCTGGGCCTCCCCGAACCGTGCCCATATCAGCTGGACAGACTCGGGGTGGAGTCTCCATTCTCCAGAGTGAATCTGCTGCCGTGAGAGCACATCGGCTGCACGGTTGAGCATACCTGGGATGTGAATGGCGCACAGCGACTACAGCCGCGGGTGACTCCAGAGGAGCAGACGGCGGGCGAGCTGAGACATGCGGCGAGAGCGCATACCCCCCAAGCGGTTGATATACGCTGCTTGATATACGGCGTACTGTCCGTCTTGACCAGCACGTGTTGCTGCTCCAGTACCGGAGAAAAACGGCGGAGAGCAAGGAACACTGCCAACAGCTCTAGGCGATTGATATGCCAACGCAGCTGGGCACCTACCCACAGGCCCGCAGCTGCATGCCCGCGACACACGGCTCCCCAGCCTGTGCTGGAAGCATCTGTTGAGACAACAATATGACTGGACGCCTGTCCCAGAGGCACACCGGCCTGCAGGAACGAGAGGTCGTTCCAGGGGCTGAGGGTGCGGCGACACAGCGCAGTAACAGAGACTCGGTGTGTGCCCGCATGCCATGCGCGTCTTGGAACTCGATCTTGAAGCCAGTGCTGAAGTGGTCTCATATGGAGCAATCCGAGCGGCGTGACAGCCGCAGCGGAAGCCATATGCCCCAGGAGCCTCTGAAAATATTTTAGTGGGACCACTAATTTGCTGTCAAGCTCCCTCAGACAGTTCAGCAGCAGGCGAGCGCGCTTTCCAGAGAGGCGCGCTACCATGGTGACCGAGTCCAGCTCCATTTCCAGAAAAGAGATCCTCTGCACCGGGGCGAGTTTGCTCTTTTCCCAGTTGACCTGCAACCCCAACAGGCGGAGATGCCGGAGCACCTCGTCTCTGTGCGCAGTCAATTGCTCCCGAGAGTGGGCTAAAATCAGCCAGTCGTCGAGATAATTGAGTATGCGGATGACCGCGAGCCGCAGGGGCGCTAGGGCACCCTCCGCGAGTTTGGTGAAGACCCGTGAAGACAGAGAAAGCCCGAAGGGGAGGACCTTGTACTGCCATGCTCGACCTTCGAACGCAAACCGCAGAAACTGACGGTGGCGTGGAAGAATGGAGACATGAAAATACGCGTCCTTCAGGTCTATGGCTGCAAACCAATCCTGAGGACGAACACATTGGAGGATGCGCCTCTGTATAAGCATTCTGAACGACAGCTTGTGAAGGCAGCGATTCAAAATGCGCAGATCTAGGATTGGCCGTGACCCACCGCTCTTTTTGGGTACGATGAAGTACGGGCTGTAAAACCCGCTCTTCATCTCGGCTGGAGGTACCGGCTCGATTGCACCCTTCGCCAAGAGGGCAGCAATCTCCTCTCGCAAGACAGGGGCGGACAGGGGCTTTTGACCCTGGTGAAATACCCGCCCGTGAACTTGGGAAGCCGTTTCGAGAACTGAAGTTCGTAGCCGAGTCTGATCGTGCGTATGAGCCACCGCGAGGGGCTGGCCCGCGCTAACCAGGCAGGCAGAGCCCTCGCTAATGACGTCATAGCAGCAATTGCTGACGTACCCGTGGAGGGGCAGCGCGGAGCGGGTGTGCTGATCCGGGGAGCGCGAGGGTCCCACAGAAGAGCTGGAGGAGAGCGATTCGCTCTGGCTCCGCACCCTGACTCCGGAAAAGGGGCTTGGGGGCTGGGAGAAGGGAGACCGTCCCCCCAGCACCCGTGAGCCATTGGCGGAGCATGTAGACCCTGCGAGCTGAGAGGCGGCGCGTCCCAGACTGGCAGGGCTTGCAATGCTCGTGAGCCACTGGCGGAGCGCACCGAACCTGCGAGCTAGAGAGCACAGTGTCTCAGACTGGCAGATTTTCGGGCTGTCACATCCGGGGAAGTGAAAAAGTGCCCTTTCATTTCATGGCAGTAAAAGGTGCCGTTGGAAATGGCGCCCCGCCCTCCAGCGGGGAAGAGCAAGTTCCCTCTTCTCCAGATAACCTGTCCCAGGGACGCTTCACGGTCCGTTGCTGGACTTAGCGGCGTTCTGGGCAGGGGGAGCTGCCTGCTTCCGAGGTGCTCTACGTGCTCGCTTCGCCAGAGGCGTGTGCGGGGGCGGTCAGCTCTCGTAGGCGGGCGCCTTCGGCGAGGAGCAGGTATGAATGGCACAGCTGGCGGAGCGGGCTACGGATCCGCCGATAAGACATCACCCATCAGACTGCTCTCTCACTGCCTCGAATTCCTGGGTGAATTCGCAGACAGTGTCGCCGACCAGCTTGGGATATGGCCGAGTCAAGAAAGCGGACTTTGTCGACTTCGCGCATACCAGCCAAGTTCTAGTCAGGGGTGGCGCTCCTGGATCACAAGTGTGGACATCATCCTCCCCAAAGCACACGCAGCGGACTCAGTAGTCCGAAGAGCTTAGTCGGCTGTGGTGCGAAGCTCATAAGCCTGGGTTGGACCCACCCTCGAGCAGCTCGGCCAGCGCCTGCGCTTGGTAGCGCTGGTAGGTGGCTATCGCTTGCAAGGCGGAAGCAGCCTGGTCCGTAGCTTTGCAAGCTCTGACTCCGGGGAGCAGAAACTTACAGGCTTTGGATGGGAGACGAGGCGGACCCCACCAAGAAGAGGTGCCGCGCGGACTAACCGCCATAGCGCACTCAACCTGAGGAATTGCCACATACCCCCTGGCCGCTCCACCACCAAGAGTGGTGAGGGTGGAGGGACACGCAGCACGAGCAGAAAAAAGTGCTCTTTAAGACCGCGTGAGCCTACTGTGCGTCACCGGGAAGAAGGGAACGCCCCTCTAGTCAGTCCGGCCGCGGAGGTGGGGGATAAACCATCTCCAACCCACGGCCGAAGCAGCCCGGGAAAGCACGGCTAACACGTCTGTTTCAGTATCCGTTTTGACAGCGCTCACCTGCCCGAAGGGGGCGAGCGGGTCCGGATCTTCGTCGGACAATGAAAGCCCACCCTCCGATGCCGCGCGGGACATCTGATCTCCGGTGTCAGCGAGCGTTAGAGCTACCATCTGATTAGACGGATCACTCCTAGTACCCGAAGCTTGGATGGAGCGCTTGGAGGAGCGAGAGGTCCGCAAGCCCTTAGGCGGCGGATTATCTCTCGCTGGAACCCTCAGATCTGCCCGAGCGCCCGCTGCAGAGCAGGAGGCGACTAGGGTGGCTCGCTCTCTTACGAAAGCTAGCCGCGATCTCAACTGCGCAACGGTCATGACATCGCAGTGACGACATGAACCGCCCCTGAGCACCACATTAACATGCTGGACCCCCAAACATGTAATGCAGTGAACGTGCCCATCATCCGGAGCCAGGAAACCCCCGCAACCAGAAACGCACAGTCGGAGCACCGTCCTGAAAAGGACGTGCTGCACGACTGTGTTGCTCTTTTAGCTGCAACAATACGCACCACTCTGGAGGACCGGACCTAAAGGGACGCCAGGCAAGGGAGAAACCCAGCTCAACCATCTGCCGCTGCGTGGACTCGCTCTGGACCAGGAGACACTCGTTCGCTCGAAGTGGCTGTAGATCAGCAGGAGGAACCCTCATAAACTCGATCAGAAAAGTCTCTGAAGCGAAAAGGATAGCGTTTGCTGGCGCCAGGTGTGCTTATATGCTCAGTTAATTGGCGATGCAGCACACCTGCGCAAGCTTGCGCTGCCAATTCATTGCTTTCATTGGCCCGTTCAATACTCTTTCAGACAAGCGGCTTCTGAACCGAATCCTCCCATACGTGGATTTAGAACATCAAAGTGCTGGAGTTCCCCCCGAAGGGGAACTGTATTTTCATGAACTAACGTTATTTAATATAAACAAATACAGTGGTAAATGCATTGTTCATTGTTTGGTTATGTTAGTAAATGCATTAATTAACATTAACTAATGAACCTTATTGTAAAGTGTGATCCAATTTTGTACGACTGAACTAAACTGACAAAACATAAAATAGTTACGTTTCCTTGTGAGATCAGGCTGGAGGATTTGCACATAAACGCGTAAAAAAGATGTGTGCCTGCAAAAGACATTGTTCAGTCTGAAGTGAGTGAGTGAGTGAGTGAGTGAGTGAGTGAGTGAGTGAGTGAGTGAGTGGGGGGTAATATGTGGGGGAATGTTTTCTGTCTGATGAACGAATATAGCCTGGATACCCATTCATTTTCTATAATGGTCACCTTTGACCGGGAACACCAACACTCAAAATTCAATGAAACAGGTGATCATCACTTTTATATGTTCAATTGCATAGTGTGGAGGATATCATAAGGCCTTGAGGCAATCAGATGTAAAACACAATATTTATGAGTGATTTAAGTTGTAAATCGGTCAGATTAGACCCGAACACGTTCATATATTACCCCAAACTGAAAAGTGTGAATAAATGTGAATAAATATTTAGAAGAAAGTATACTAGGATATTAGGTGT
Organism: Danio rerio; assembly: GCF_052040795.2. Taxonomy (NCBI): domain Eukaryota; kingdom Metazoa; phylum Chordata; class Actinopteri; order Cypriniformes; family Danionidae; genus Danio; species Danio rerio. The sequence continues at coordinate 64,570,893 of NC_141025.1, read as the reverse complement.
AAAATTTCCTAAAAATGATTGAATAAATAAATACATATACTATCACTTAAGGCAAATTTCTGTTTTAATAGATGCTTTACAAAATTCTTTTCACATAAAAAAAATGTTTAGATTGAATGTATGTTCTGAATACATTTGAATACATTTACACTCAATGGCCACTTTACTAGGTACACCTGTCCAACTGCTCATTGACGCAAATGTCCAATCAGTCAATCACATGTCAGCAACAACATGTCAGGACAAGACCATCAGCTGCAGTTCAAATCGAGCATTAAAATGAAGATAAAAGGTGATATAAATGACTTTAAATGTGACATGGTTGTTGGTGCCAGGCGAGCTGGTCTGAGTATTTCAGAAACTGCTTATCTACTGGGATTTTCACACACAACCATCTCTAGGGCTCACAGAGAAAGGTCCAAAAAAGAGAAAATGTCCAGTGAGCGGCAAGACTGGGGATGCAAATGCCTTGTTGATGCCAGAGGTCAGAAGAGAATGGCTGGACCGAGGTATGCAGAAGAGTCAAAACTTGAGACGGATGGCCTACAGCAGCAGAAGACCACACTGGGTGCCAGTCCTGTTAGCTATGAACAGGAAACTGAGGCTACAATTCGCACAGGCTCACCAAAATTGGACAACAGAAGACTGGAAAAAGGGTCAGAACTTGGCCAACAACATGAAAGCATCTATCCATCCTGCCTTGTATCAATGGTTCAGGCTGCTGGTGGTGGTCTAATGGTCTGGGGATATTTTCTTGGCACACTTTGGGCCCATTAGTAAAAATTGAGTATCGTGTCAACGTCACAGCCTACCTGACTATTGTTGCTGACCATGTACATCCCTTTATGACTACAGTGTACCCATCTTCTGATGGCTACTTCCAGCAGGATAACACATCATGTCATAAATATCAGACTGGTTTCTTGAACATTACATTGAGGTCACTGGCCTCCAAAATCACCAGAGCTCAATCGACTAGAGCACCTTCAGCATGTGGTGAAACGGGAGATTTGCATCATGAATATGCAGCCGATAAATCCAATATGGAACCAAAATCTCTCAAGAATATTTCCAGTATCTTGTTGAATCTATGCCACGAAGGATTAAAGCAGTTCTAAAGGCAAAACTGGGTCGAACCCGGTACTAGTGAGGTGTATCTAATAATATCTTTCTTTTTATTTTCTTTCCTTTCTTTGATTTTTAAAAACATTCTTAAAATCTTAAAAGTAGTCTTAAAATAAGGCCTGAATGTTATTTTATTATTTCACAAGTGTAGCACAGTAGAAACACTTAGTAGAAACTGGCATATGTTTGCTAATTGCATTTGTTCTCTTCATTTAATAAACAGTTGAAGTCACAGTGGGAAGAAAATGTAGAAAAGAACCTGATTAAAATCCAAAAGCATCATAGTGCTAAACACTGACAAATCCACCATAAGCACAGTGTGTGAATAAAACCAAGTAAACGTTGCTGTTTTATAGCCAATGCTGACAATAAGTAGCTTAAGAAAATTAAGAACAACTATAATTCTAAAAGTGGCTTAAACGATTCTGGAAGATCCTCGTTTTTAAGCTGTGCGGCTGAGTTGGTCTGGACGATTGACATTACCCCACTGTCTTTTTTAAAAACTGTGTCATGTGACTTGGTTGCAGTTCTAGTTGCTAAGACACCCTGAGAGATGGGCTATGTGTAGGCGCTGTCCCTCCATCCAGAACATGTTGTGATCAACAGATAATGCCTTTCATTATGGAGGGCTCGCTGAGTATCTGATAATGTTCCTTAGGCCAGATGTTGCAGCCGCGACCTGTGCGGAGGATCCAAAAAAGCTTTTACACAACATATCACAACGGCATCAATCTAATTTATGCAAGCAGTAAGTGGAGAGCTGTTTTATGAGATTTAGCCAATGTATTTCTGAGTCAATATAAAACAAATGATTTCTGGCTTTAGAATAATATTTTATCCACTTTATTAACATTTTAAAGTAAGCATGTGCTTATATTAGCATTAAACAGCATTAGCATTTTTCTCATAATGTGAGGTGCAGTAAATCCAATTCAAATGTTCCTGAAATAAGAAAAAAAAATGTAGGGCGGTGCATGATTTTATCCTATGTGAACTGATTGGATCACTGGAGAGTTTACGAATGGCTTGGCAGAAATAAGACTTTTTCTTCCTTTTTCTTGCAGGCTGCTTGGTACTATTATTAGCTGTTGAAGTTCTTGTCACACTTGTGCTTGTGCCTATTAATATTGATTGACACCAACATGGTTCTCACATACAGTAATAACCACATGCAATGTATCATTTTTGAATCACTGGAGACAGATATGGGTTGGTTGCGTTTTTGTTTATGAAAATGATCAGAACACTGCAAAAGGTTTTTATCTTAAGGGCTGTGTCTTTCTTATTTATTTGATAAAGATAAGTTTTGTTTGGTATAATTCATATATTCAGGTTGGGTTAGTGATGTTATTTATTATTTTCTACTTGAATTAAACTAGTAAATATGGGATAAAATGTCAAGACAGCTGTCCTCTATCATCTAGCACTGGCATCTCTCCTCCTTTTTAGATTTCCAGGGCTCCTCCATAAGACTAAAGGCAGGTGATGCATCCAGGTATCTCACTCACACCACCCACCTCGTACGCAGTCATGGCCAGGGGTTGGGTTGGGAGGGTTCGCGTTTCAGGACCAGAAAAGCCTGAAAATTAATCGGGCTGAGGGAAAAGGAGTTATATAACTGTAAAGAAACTGAAGAGAGACAGAGAGAAGGAAAAAAACTGGGTTCGATTCTCAAAACCCATTGCCACTCGGTCCTCAACTGGCTGAGATATTCGATGAAGGCGTGCCGGAAGCCATTCGGAGGAATATATTCACCTGTCGGCGATATAAGGTAAATCATAAAATATTCTAATAATGTTCCCAAACATTTGCTGTGCCAAACATTTGCTGTCAAAGTCTGATGTGGAAAAGCTTATTCATGCTTTCATGACCCCTCGATTAGATTATTGTAATGCGTTGCTAGGCGGTTGCCGTGTTGACCTAATTAACAAACTTTAGCCAAATCAAAATGCAGCTGCTAGAGTTCTTTCTAGAACAAAGCAATATGATCATATTACTCCAGTTCTTTCATCACAGTGGCTCCCAATTAAAAATTGCATAAAATAAAAAAAAAATTCACTACCTACAAAGCCCTGAATGACTTAGCTCCCCAGTATTTGAGGGAGCTCCTGGTGTATTACAGCCCCTCATGTCCACTATGCTCAACTAACCTAAACTCTGGAACAGCCTTCCTAGCTCAGGTCAGGAAACAGACACACTCTGTCAGTTTAAAGACACATCTCTTTGCATTAGCATACACATAAAAAACAAATGCTTTTGAAATCCAAACCCTCTAAAGGATTGTTGGTCTGCATTATTTAGGGCAACGAGAGTCTGGCAACACTTCCCAAAAGACATTATAATTTGAACGGCATCTGCTTTATGTTAGTCTGTTTTTATTATTCCCGAGGTTTCCATATTCCTGGACCAGGCCATATCCTGAGAAGCTGCTGTGGTGGTCATGGAGGAGTGGAGAGCATGAGACTGATTCCTGTTAAGAACCCATTGACAGATCTCCAGTTCTGTGTGTCTCCTTTCTAGTCTGTTCTACTCTAGTTCCCTGTCTGTTGTCAATTTCCCCTGTGTCTGGTTACCTTTGTTCCTAATGCTCCATGTCCATCCAACTATATCACATCTAGCCATAACTGTTAATTCCATTTCAAGTTGGGGGGGGGGCATTCTTTAAGACGAAGATGACTAAAGCTGCAGTAACATTAGAGTTTGAGCATGCTGTCCAAGCTTGAACTTTGCACCGCAGCAACCTGCGAAACTTGAAGCATGACCTTGCGTTTCCGGTTTGACACATTCATGTGCGTATGAATGGAAGTCTATGGGGAGAAAAGCCCAGTGTGACCACAGCCTAAGATGACCTTTTCTTTTTAATCCTGTAATGCTGTGTTCACACCAGACGTGGAATGCGCGGAAAAATTTTGCTATTTGCGCGTAAATAGCCGTGTGAACATTTGAGTTTACTCGCCTCATTCGCGCGTCAAACCCCGCTTCATTCGTGTGTCAAATTCACATCAGAACATCACAGAACAGATTGGCGTGATGGGCAGGGCTTCTGTCTGCCCGAAGACTCTGGTTAACATGGATTTTATGAAGAAAATAACAGTGTTTATGTGGTTTATGAAGACTGAAAAACAGCGTTGATACGTTTAGGGTCGTTTCTGAGTCCACTACATTCTTTCAGAGGTGCATCCAGCTCTGTGAGCTTATAAACTCCTCCAGAAACTTAACCTGGATGACGGAGGATTTCAGCGGTGCTTCTGACTGAGCCAAGCTGAGTTTGATGAACTATTGTCGGTAAAGGCTGGAGGATTTCCCTCGGAACACCTACAACAGGTTCTACGTCACAATCACGCCCCCACAAGAGCAAGCTTCTGATTGGTTAACGCGGCGCGAATGTACTCTGAAGTTCAGATTTTCGAAATCGAGAGATTCGCGCGAAACGCTCGTTAAGCACGTCAAACGCGCAAAACGCTCAATTTGCCACGCCATTCGCGCGTATCGCGCCGCAGGATGTCTACTCGCGCTTTTGCATTGACTTAACATGTAAATCACTCGCGCTTGACGCGCGTGCCGCGTCTGGTGTGAACGCAGCATAAGAGAAACCTTGTAAACCTGCACTGTAAGAAAAAACAGTTTCCACATTTCATGATTGTTTTCGTTTGTTTATGATTGTTACTTGAATTATGGGACTCTTGATCTCTGCTCTGTTGACTTTTGATAATAAAAAAAAACTCTACAGTTTACCAAAGTGACTTATATTAACATTTTAGTAGTTTGAAATAATATAGTGTACAAGAAATTATATATAGAGAAATAGGTCTGTAAAATAACAAAAAATGTACCGGGAATGTATTAAAAATTTTTGTACTATAAACCACACCAACCCACACATGATATCACTTTAAACTATTAGAAATGTTAATAAAAGTCACTTTTTCGAACTTTTCAAGGTTAACAATTGTTGGAAGAAAGATCAAGCTCCCATAATGCAAATCAAAAGAATAAATACATGAGGGAAAAAAAAAAAAAACATTGTTTCCACAATACAGAAAACTGCTAGTGGAACACAAAATTGTAATGGAAGCACATACTGTATGGGTGCACAAATGAACTCTGACTGCACATTTTACTGAGTTCAGACTGAATTCATGTCTTTGAACTAATCTCTAATCAGGTCTCTTTCTGGCTCAACAATAAGCGATCTGACAGGTTGAGGTTATCTGTGCTCTTCATCACTTCATCATCTTCTGTTTTCCATTAACAAACCCCGTAGATTCACATCAGCCATCATCCATTTCCATCAACAACAATAACTCATTTTCCTCTTTGCCTGTCATTACATCAGGCTGAACCAAGTCCACAGAGTCTTTACAACATATTAACCATCTTAAACATGGCTGCGTTTTTGTTGTAAGATATTCCCTGAGCAGCAGCTGTCTGACATGATTGATCTACTCTGTGAGCAAAGTAGTCTTTGCTGGTTTGAAGGGCAACGCAGCTTAGAAGACTTCAGGAGGGAAAGTAAACATATTACACAGATGTGTTCAATATGTAGTTTATCATCCAGTCATATTCCTAATCTTACGGAGATAATACATGGAGCTTGTAGAAAAGATTAGAGAAGTGTCACAATATCACATTTGTCATCATCGAAATGCCTTAATTTGTTATACAAATTTATTTATAATTTCTTGGTTTGTTTTGGATATAAATCCAAACCAATGAAAAGACTAAATAAAATGAAAATAAATAAATAAATAAATTAAACAAAATATAGAAAAAAAATTAATGTGTACTTATATAACACATTTATTGTGTATGGCCATACACCCAAAGCACTTCACAATCATAAGGGTAGGACTCTCACCACCCCCAGTGTAAAGCATCCACTTGAATGATGTGACAGCAACTCACTGAGAGTATAGTGTTCCTATTACTATACTGGGGCATCAGGACTCACACAGACCACAAGTTGAGCACCCCCTGCTGGCCTCATTGACACCACTTCCAACAGCAACCTAGTTTTCCTATGTAGTCTCCTATCCAGGTACTGACCAGGCTCAGCCCTGCTTAGCCTCAGTGAGTAACCTTTAGTGAGTCTTGGGATGCAGGGTGATATGGCTGTAGCAAAACAAAACCCAAGAGCACAAAAGAGTATGCATGTCCTTTTATTTATTCAGTTAAACACGTTCCTGGGTCAATACATTTTGTTGACCCTGGAACACACAAAGTTTTATAGGTCTGCCTACACTCAAAAAATGACTTTTGCTGCTTGTTCAAACTATTTATTGGAAATAAGTTGAAACAACAAAATTCTTAATTTTTTGGGGACAACCTAAATATTTAACGTTCTTGTTTTATGTTCTTAAATTTGTAAAAAAAAAAAAAAAAAAAAGAATAACTTAATAGATTTGTGTTGGAAAACTAAAGAAATTGTGTTGAACCCAGCATTTTGTACAGTGTATAAATTATTAAGACAATCAAGAGAAATCATGAGTAAATAGTAATGATGTAACACCTAACCCCAATTGTAAGCTTAAACTTGTCACAAACCGTAATCTTGTCCCTCAAATCTGATTGGTTAAATGAAATGTTGTTCCATAACATTGCATTTCACTTTGCATTTTGTCAAATCAGGTTCTGAAAACACAACACAAACCCAAACCAAACAAGCAAATGCTAAACAAAAACACAATACAAAAGGAAAGACCACCAAACCAAACGAAAATTCAAGCCAACCACACAATTAACTAATAATGCTGAATAAATCCCAAGAACACAAAAACCAAAACACAAGAACCCCGAACAACCCAAAATGATAAATCCGAACCAAATAAAATTAAAGAAAAAACAAAACTAAGAATACATATCCAAACAAAAGAAAAAAGGAACATCAAACAAAACAGCACAAAATTTAAACCAAGCTAACACAAACCAAACTAACAACATATACACCACAAAAAAATTTGGCCAGAAGAGAACTGGTTGTCATGGCTGAGACTGTTTTTATCTAATATCATAGTCAGTATTTGCTAATACTTGCCGTCTTTTGGATGAGATGTTAAACCAAGGTCATGACTCTCTATGTTCTTTAAAAACCCCATGACACTTTAATAAAGTAAAGGGGTGTTACCCTGGTGTCCTGGTCAAAATCCCTCCATCAGCCCTCATCAATCATTGCCATCCACTGAATTGACTCTATCACTGTCTCTCCACTCCACCAATAGCTGATGTGTGGTGAGTGCACTGGCGCCGTTGTCCTATGGCTGCCATCGCATCATTACAGTGGATGCTACACACTGGAGGTGGTGTGGAGAGACCCCCCAACCACCCCCCTCCCCTTGTATGATTGTGAAGTGATTTAGGTTTATGGGCATACACGCAAACAAACAATTAAATTAAATATTATGCACTAAAAATGTCATATTTTGGTTTTGGGGGTCTCTAACAACAGGCTGCTGTATGTGCAGGGTCAAAAACACTTTTATTGTCTTATGCATTTATTTTTACCTAATTATTCCAACAACTCCCATATAATTCCTTTAGTTATTCATTTGTTCTCAAACCTCAACTTAGCACTATGTTACTCTGCGCCGATTGGTCCGATGACCCAGTCAGTTGTGATTGGTCGACTTTGTTCAGCACAAGACAGAGAGAATTGCCCACCATGGCTCATCAACAATTTTGAAGTAGTCAGAGTGCAGAGTGTATGGCTGTTTCTCAATATGTGTTCTTCAGCGATCTTGCGTCCTCGTGTAACGTCATTATCAACTGCCAAAGTTCAGTTCCAATACGCAAGAACAGAGGATGGGTGAAACTTCCCGGATGTGTTCTTGATATCGAGGATGCATGGATGCAGACTTGAGCACCAAACTTACTCTGGAAGTCACAGATATCATTGTGACTGGAGGTGGGAAGCGCAGCATTTTATATATATTTATAATTAAAGTTCAGAAATATAACTCATTTGTCTCAGGAGTTTCCCTAAATGAAACAGTGAATATAAACATCACCATGAAATTTTTAATAAAGGAATGAACACATTAAGGGTGTTTTTTTTTTTTTTTTTTTGCTGGAATTCCTATTCAAATCTGTTTTATTTGATTTATTTGTATATTTGTTAGGTCTATATGCATGGTATAAATTGTGAAAAGGGAAAAAAACAATAAATCATTGTATAAATGCTGTAATGTTTAAATATTTTTTGGTTAAAAATGCTTGAAGGTCATGAGGTCATCAGGAAGAACGTAGCGTCTCATTTCTCTCAGGATGCATTCTCTGTCATTGCGGTCTCCCGAGTTCGTTCTTCTAAGGTGACCTAGCAAGACTGGTCTTCACAAGAATGCAAGTCCATTCTTTGCATTCTTGGAATTGAAAAAGCAGCCTATGTGTGAGCCCAATGCAGGAGTGCATAAAAGCATTGCAGTTAAACACCAGCCTATTGCTCTATTTTTAACCATGACACTCATTAAGTATTAATCCACACAGTGGCAAAAGATGAACCATTTTTAAACTTGACCACCACACATGTGCAGAAACAGCTGACGATGGCCATAGCAATGACAAATGGGAGAAGATCATGAGCTCACAAACCTGTTTAAATCCATAAAGAAAGTGCCCTGTGACACATTTTCAACATGGCTTTAGACGCGATATGTGAATATAGAGTTAACCAGATACAGTACATTGGCGTGGAGCCATTACAACTAACAAGACACAATTAAATACATAATTTGCAAGCTGAAGAAAACAATAAGGCAGCCATTTTAGTCGCATTTACATACAATCGTGAAATGGAGGAAGAAACTGATCTATGAACTGTCTACTAATAAAGTCCCATACATCAATAGTCTTTTATGATCCTTTCTTTAACAAATAGCTGACAAATCCCTCGTTGTAAGTGTATAGAATTTTATAGCACATGTCACAAAAATGACAGGAACACAGCACAAGGCTGGGGCTAAAATGCTGAGGTATTTTTACAAAAAAAAAAAAAAAAAAAATCAACCACTGACTCTTCACAGCCTCATCTTTGGGTAGGAAACACTAACTTTTCCTCACACTTCAAAGCACAGTCTTTGCGACATGATTCATCCAGAATCTTCTACAGTGTTTTTTTTTTTTTTTTGCTACTTTGTTTGTGGGCAGGGCTTTCAATTTCCCAAGTCAGCGCATGCAACAAAGGGGTGAGGCTTTTGCTTTATTTAGAGCTGTTTTGCACACTACATGGAAGTTCATTCTCAAAAACCCATAACAGGAGCTCTTTAAAGTTGTTCTCCCATCCTTTCTCAAATGAATGTTCTTCATATAGTATAGATAAAATGTAATGAAGTTGATCAAAACTCAAAAAAAAAAAAAAAATGTATTAAAAAAAGCACAGAGGTCTATTGATTGAGATAGGAATGAATATGGGCAGGAAACAGAATCAGTTTAATATCTGCCAAGGGGAAGCAGGAAATGTTATTTTTATCTTGCAATTATTTGCTCTCGCTGGGGCTCTGTTTTCAGCTTTTTCAACTCAAGGTCAAAAAAACCCGATGCTAATCATAACTTGAATAAAGAAATCCAATTATATGATAAAGAACAATTAGTAATTACCACTGTTATTTAAACCTGTGTAACCTTAGGTAAATCCCAATTAGCAATCCAACAATTTGTCAGTGCTGCTAAACTTTTTTTTTTTTTTTTTGTAATATCAGTCTACTTTAATACGACATCTGCAAAAGTTCATTTTCAAAAAAAACAATCCCTCAGTTAATCATTCATTGGTCAGGCAAACATAAACTCATGACAGATTAATTCAGACTGCATAGCCACAGTGTTTTCTGGGAATCAACCCGTGAAATGTTTACTTCATTATGCATATTCAGCATAATCATATTCATATAAAAAGTTTGCTTGCAATGTACAGAAATATTGAGGCATTCACTTTTATATTGTTTTCTAAATGGCACGAAATGTGTTTCTGTCTGTTGCGCACTGTTGTACTTATAATGCACTGTGGGATCTTGTGTCATTGCTGTTCTGCTCTATTTTTTACAATTCCCTGTGGATGGATTCTAAACACCAGGCATTTCATACCGAGACACATTTTTATTTATGTCATGGATGCTTCACTTTGACAAATAGACCAGAGAGAATATAGACCGACAGAGTAAGGCTGGTTCCAGGTTGGAAATTTAACAAGAAATAAGCAACATATAGCCTACACTATTGTGAACTATGTCTGATTTCACATTCAAATGTTATGGTATAACTTCTTTTCATATATTAGGTCTGTTTGATTCAGTCTATGCAATTCCAAATAAAAGCCATGCTAAAAGATACTAGCTTTAAGCAAACTCTTGCCACATGTCATAATATAAAATTGTCAAGATCTTTCCATTTAAGCTGAATATAACTCATCATTGGATGAATAACTGTAAACTTTGTAATTAGTATTGTTATTAGTATTAAAATTACAGATTTAGTAAATGACTCACTCCTTTTAATATGTGATGACCTGCTGTCACAGCATATCAGAGTAGACTTTTTTGTTCCTGTTCTTCTGTCTATTTTTATTATAATAACTGTAATTATCGTTCTGTTTTTCCTGAACATATTAATGTTATGAAAATAAGTGTACAAGTCCCTAGTCCCTGTCCTATCGATGAGTCAACAAACAAACATTTGTCATTTTACATCTAACCTTTTTCTGTGCATTTAATTGCAATATTTGCATACATTTAGTAGTGCTTTTTCGATGCATTTGTATGAACTCCTTCAATCTTACTACTCCTCCTACATGACACCATTCCTATTGGTATTCAATAGGTGAACATTAAATTTGTGGCCCACGTCGATAGTGCAACCACTTATGATCATCACCTCAGCGTCACATGTGACTTGAGTCCCATGTAGAGGAGCTCCAGAAGGATAAACAGAAGAGTGATGGCAGTGAAAGATGTTAGAGCACCAGGCTTGGCACTCATTGGTCTCTATTTTAATGGTCTAAGCATGATGTCTGAAGTGGATGGCACAAACTGTTATGTTCTCTGTTCTTTCTGTTTTTAATGCACCTAAAGTCAACCAGCTCATGCGAAAATCTCGATTAATCACTTCTAACACTACCAAAGCTTTTTCATTAGCTTTTAGTGATGCTTTTCAATCAGTGGATGTCAGCCAATGTGACAGCTGAGCTATCTAAGTTAAACTCCACATGTGTGAAAGTTTTAGACTCAGTTGCTCCTATTAGATCCTCAAAACTGAAATCAAAATCTGAGCTCTGGATTGACGGCAATATACGCTCATTAAGGCAAATGTGTAGGAGAGCAGAGCGTCGGTGGAAGAAGGATAAGCTTCAAATTTCTTTTGAAAAATTAAAAGAGTCATTGGTCAAATTTCAAAAGGAAATGAGACTAGCAAAATCAAGGTACTTTGCGGCAATCATTGACAAAAACTCTATTTACCATCTTTAATGCTGTTGTGTAATCCATCTGTTGGTGTGCTCCCAGATGGGTCAAAGACAAGGTGTGATGATTTTCTCAGATTTTTTATTAATAAGATCAGTAATATCCGATGGGGGATTTCTCCATCTTCCTTTGATCCTTCTGTTGCCTCTGTTTGCTCTGCTGTTTTTAGCCAGTTTGAACCAACTACTTAAGATTTAAAAAAAAAGTAGTTCTGCAGCAACTGCAAAGATTTTTAGATGATCATAAAATCTTTGAGGTCTTTCAGTCAGGTTTTAGAAAATATCACTCAACTGAGACCACACTCGTGAACGTTTTAAATGATATTTTATTAACTGGTGATGCTTGAGATTGTGCTGTGCTTGTGCTCCTAGATCTGAGTGCTGCGTTTGATACAGTAGACCATGCTATTTTGCTGGCCCGCTTGAAGCATTGTGTAGAGATAAAAGAAAGTGCCCTGGATTTTTTTAAGTCTTATCTTTCCAATCGCAGTTTTAAAGTCACCATTGGTGAACATTCTTCTGAGGCAGCCTTTTTGTCATGTGGTGTTCCCCAGGGATCTATTTTAGGCCCTATTCTTTTTTCCTCATATATGCTTCTGCTGGGTTCTATTTTTAGAAAAAATGGTCTGTCTTTCCACTGTTATGCAGATGACACTCAAATTTACCTGCCTTTGAAACAGAATTCAAGTGGACTGGAGACTCTTGTGTCTTGCCTGTCGGATGTGAAGGCCTGATTGTCTTTGAACTTTCTGGATTTTAATGAGAGCAAACTGAAACAATTGTGTTCAGCTCGTCAAATTATTCTAGGACATCACCAGCTGATCTTGGTGAATTGGGTTTGTCTGTGAAGCCTTGTGTAAAAACTCTGGGTGTTATCTTTGATGATGGCTTAAGATTTAATAAACAGATTAACCCAGTGGTCAAATCCTGCTTTTTTCAGCTTTGACTTTTAAAAACAGTCTTTTATCTAGGAAAAAATTAGAAAAAATAATTCATCATTTTATTACTTCAAGATTGGACTGCAGTAATGCGCTATATTTTGGGATCAGTGAGACAACTCTATCCCGCCTACAGCTAGTTCAAAATGCTGCTCCAAGGCTTTTAACCAGTACCAAAAATTATGACCACATTACACCAGTTCTGCGCTTTCTGCACTGGTTGCCTGTGCACTATCGTGTCACTTTTAAAATTCTTCTTCTGGTTTTTAAATCTCTAAATGGCTTAGCTCCTTCATACCTGTTAGACCTTTTGACTAAACATCAGCCTGGTCGGTCTCTTTGGTCATCAAACCAGAGACTATTATACATTCCAAAGTCGAGGCTGAAATGCAGGGGTGACCGGGCTTTCGCAGTAGCTGGTCCTACTTTGTGGAATGCTCTGCCCCTCTGTATTAGGTCTGTTACATCTCTGTCTGTTTTTAAATCTAGGTTGAAAACTTACCTTTTTGATTTGGCATTTTATCAGTGAAAATTGTTTGTTTTTAGCTATAATAACTTTCAGTGAGATTTGTTTGTTTTTAGCTAGATTAACTATTATTGAGAATTGTTTGTTTTACCTATAATTTTATACTTGTTCTTTGGGATTTATTGCTCAGCACATTGGTCAACCTTTTTTTGTGTTTAATAGTGCTATATAAATAAAATTGATATTGACATTGACAAAAGCATTAAGAGCATATCCAAATCAAGTTTTGCTATTTTAAGGACAGAAAAAGATGGTCAGTGCACCAGCGCATGGTCTTAAAGAGTTGTCCTAGTTTTCTTATTGAGTGCTGAGTGTGTTTTGAGCATAATGTAGAATGAACTATCCAGAGTCTGGTCTCCCTTTCGTTTTAAAATTCAGTTGCATCATGCTATGGCATATTTGCTATGTACATGGCGGACTTTGTAAGTGACAAAAATCACTAGCGAGAAATGTTACACTAGCGAGAAAACAGTTAAAAATTGTTAAAATAGAGCATCATGAAGCCACAAAATAGTGCAAATACATTTGCTATTTCAACAACATAGCACAAAATGTGTAAGTGATGGCCATGCTGGTCTGAAAAAAGCAAAAAAAAAAAAAGCGTTTGCACCACGTGGCGCCTTATTGCGCTGGATGTATTATAGAACCTTTTATGTTTCTGTTTAGATGGTAGTCATCCTGCCATCGCTCAATTGTTTGGTGTTTATTTCTTTATTAAAGTTGTTTAAATGTTTGCCAGTTCCTGCCATCTTCATTCCCTAAATATGAAGGTTGAACCTTGTTATTTTGGTGGTAAAACTTGTGAGTAAAGAGAAACAGTCTGCTGAAAACTGCCTTCGCTACAAGGGTAAGTTTGCCATTACGGCAATAAAATACAAAAAATAAATAAATAAATAAATTCTAAAATTGGGTTTTTGCAGCATTGGTTTATTTAAGGTTCCGAAATCACTTCTCAGTAAATTGTTCTTAAAGGAACCGTAGTTAAAGAATATTTAAATAATCAAAAAAACCTTTTTACTCTTTTAAGAACTTAAAAGAGCCTTTCTGTCCAATAGAGCCTTTCAACAAATGTTAAAAGCATGATCCATGAATCTCATTTGAAACTTTTTATATCTATAATATTTTACAATATTTACAGTATTTCTGATCAAATAAATGCAACCGTTTAGTTCTGAGGTGAGCTAAGTGAATCTTGACAAACATTGTTAAAATTTAAGCCATTAAAAACAAACACTCAAAAACTTCACCCCTATTTTTATACATCTACTCCACACAACCGTGCTGACAATGACGGCAGAATATATACAGACCCTCCAGGATTTCGCTGGACTTTATAAAATTTGTAACCTAAAATGACTGATTTTGCTGTGGCTCTTCTTAATATTTGTGGCATTATTTTGGGTTGATTTGCTGCCATATATGGTAACACTTTACAATAAGATTCATCAGTTAATGCATTTACTAACATGAACTAATCATGAACAACACATGTACAGCATTTATTTATCATAATTGTCCATTCAAGTCCACATTCAAGTCCATGCTTGTTAACATTAGTTAATGCACCATGAGTTAACATGAACTAACAATGAACTACTGTATTTACTGTATGTTAACTAATATGAACAAATACAGTAGTAAATGCATTAATTAACATTAACTAATGAACCTTACTTTAAAGTGTGACCCTATATATATATATATATATATATATATATATATATATATATATATATATAATTATTTACTGTTACTTTTTTCCTTTTTAAATATTTCCCAAATTATCTTTAGCAGAGTTCTTGGATGTGTTCTTCATATCGAGAATGCACCGATGCAGACTTGAGCACCAAACTCGTTCGAGAAGTTCCAGGAGCCATTGTAATCCATTAGGATTAAGTTCAGAGATATAAATTACTTGTCTCAGTAGTTTCCCTAAATGAATCGGTGAAAGTAAACATTAACATAAAATTCTTAATAAAGACATAAACACATTAAGGGTGTTTATTGGCTAAAATTCATATTACAATCAATTTTATTTATATTGTGCAAAGTATATTTGTAAGGGTTTAGTGCATGTTATGCATATATTGAAATAGGAAAAGAAAATAAATCGTTGTATGAATGCTGTAATGTTTAAATAATTTTCAGTTAAAAACGCATAAAGGTTATGTGACCATCATGAAGAACACAGCGTCTCATTTCTCACAGATTGCATTCTCTGTGTCATGGTTAGAGGAAGGAAGACCCAAATGCAGAATGAGTACAGTGGATGTTTATTGACAATAATGTGAAATGACGTAGGGGTAAGGTGAAAGTCCAACGGTGATGGATAGGGTACTGCAGGGGAATCTTGGATGGAGCCGACAGACAGAGGAGACCGTGCTTGAGAGTCCTGGATGGAGTAAACAGCAGCCACATAATGTCAGGAGAACAGGAGACTGAGCAGATATGCTCAGGTCAGGCAAGAGGTGATAAAGGCCTTGGAGGCACTGCTGACAGCGATCCTGAAGAGTGGTGTACTAGCAGCCCAACAGTACAGCAGCACTCCGGGACTCACAGCAGGCAGAGCTAGACAAAGACAACACACACGCATACACACAAAAACAAACTGGGAACACTAATTTAAGAAAGAAAAAAAAACTAAAATAAACAACCCAGGCTCATTGTGGAAACGTAGCCCCGTGGACGTATCTGCGGACCGTGATTTATGTCCCGGGAGGTACTTATTCGAGCGTTTTTTGTTTTCGCGGATCCGCGAGAGGCCGCTGTGCGCGCTTTTTTGCGTCTCGGGCGCCTCTCGGGAGCCGTTCTCGCGCTAAAAAAAAAAAAAAAAAAAGCAAAAGCCCTCGTCTTCGATTTCGACCGCGTTTTCGGATCCCGCCGCATTCTCGCCCTTATTTTTCGGATTCCGTTTTTCGTCTTACCTGATTTCCGGAACCTGCTGTTCCCCGGACTCGATCCCGGTCGTTGTCCTCCGCAGCCGGCTCCTCCTCCGGGGCCTCCACTCCGCCGACGCAACGCTGTGAGCTAAGCGGACAAACTGATTGCATCGGGAGAGCCCTCCACTTGGAGGCGAGCCGTCGGCCGGCGAGCGCGAAGAGGAGGGGCGGAGCGGCGACACATCGCCCTGCAGCGTTCGCTCGAAAAAAACCAAACGCAGCCTTTACGTACCTCCGGCCACGTAAATCGCGGTCTCCAGAAACATCCGTTTCCAGAATGAGCTTGGGTTGAAAATAAAAAGTTAATACAGAAACTATTGACAAACTACAGACAAATGCAAAGATAAATAGAAATAAGTTTTAACTTACTAATAATAAACAGGAAGAAAAAAAACCAATTAAAAGGAACTAAACAATTTAAAAGCTACTAAATTAGAGTTATGGAATAACTTAAACGGAAATTAACCAGACAAGGATGATACTAAAGGCCAACTGAAAAACACAAACAAACATTAGACAAAAGACAACAACAGCACAGATAAACGAGCACGGTCAGTCAACAACATACAGCAAGAAGCAATGAACAGACAAAGACATGAGGGAAGAGAGCACATTATAAAGGAAGGAAAGAACATGAAGACCAGGTGTAATAACTGAGACTAACGAGAACTAGACAAGGGCTAAACAAGGGGGCGTGGCAGCTGGAAACGAGGAAGGAACGGAGGAGCACACGGTGAACACCAACAAAGGCTGAGCCATGTGTTTAAACACAACACAAACATAGACATATAGAACGTAGACAACACAGAAAAGACAGACAATGAAGGGCTATGACACTCTGTTCTCGTGGTCTCCCGAGTGCAATATCATGGCAAGTCAGCTGTTTAAGAGCACGCTCAGCAGTGCTTAAATGTTAGCGGGAAATGGACATTTTTAAAACTTCAGTAACGAGACAACACTATTACAGACAACATGAGGGTGTGCAAAGGAGGACTGCATTGTTTTATTGCTCACCGGATTACATAGGCTGAAGCAGAGGAGTTTACCTGGTGCCATGAACTGAAGCTTAAGAGGAAACTTAAGCGTATTACTCTTAGAGATTGTGATTTTGTTTGATGCTTAATATGCTTTTAGTTGTTTAAATTAAACTTACTGAATGATATTAAATTGATGTTTACACCATTTCTGCAGTTTTAAATCTCTGCAACCGCTGGAGGTTTGTAGTCCACAGTATGTTATTGCAATGTTTGCAGTGCTGATAATATACTTCTGGGTTTCATCCCACCACAGCCCACCAATTTCCTGCTCTTTGAGTTCTTTCCAAGCCTGAAAAGCTGATCCTGAAAAGTCTATCTTTTGGTGACCTTAACACTCTTCTTCATAATATTTTGTTGTTTTGATTTTCCTCTTGTTTTTTTCAATCTGCCATCTCTTTCCATAGCTTCATTTCTATTAGTCTTTGTTCATGCACATTTTGAAGTAGATGAGAAACGAGTGATGAAAACACCAAATTGCTAATAAAAGTCCTTTAATTCACACAAAGGAAACTTTTACTTAGGTGGTTTTGGACTTGTACGAAAAAAGGTTAATAACGGTAGATGAAAATGTATTTGCTAAATAAATACTGATATAGCAAAAATTACACCCACATGAATAATCTGCTGTCTCATTTTCTCTTGCTTTGTTTAGTTTTGGTTATTGGGTTACCAATACTACAGTCAGCCACTCTAACAATTTGAGAGAAACATACTTAATTTGTTTTATTTTTATTTTATTTTTTTATTTTTTATTTTTGTTATTTTTATTTTTGTTATTTTTTGCTAACTTTAAATCTGGCTTTTGTAAAGTATAATCAATCTATAGTCACTGGTCACTCTTTTCCCCAAATCATTACTAGACTGTTTTACTGCTAATTGGCTGAAAGTGTATTTTTCAAATATTGCTTAATCACTTTTAGCTGTTGAGGTGCTTCTTCATTTCAAAAACATGAAGAAAACCAAATCCCTATTGAGCTCAAATGATAATGCATGTGTTTCAGCATTTAAAACTAAATCATTTGAATTGCCCAGTCTAATTAAACTGACAAAGCTGTAGTTCGAGTGCTACACTGGGACATCTGTTGTTTTGTCCCTTGTGGTCAAAAAGCTATGATGTCTTGATTATTACAGTCAGTCCTTGTGTAAGCTATCATTTCAAATGGAGTTTTTTGACACTTTATTATACCCATCTGTTCCATTAGCCATAATAGAATATGTGTCTTGTGCCGACAGACGAGAAAAGAGCCTCATAGTTTAGAGATTCACGATAACTTTTCTGTTTGTTGGTGAACTCTTTTAAACTTTTTTTTTTTCACATATAGAAGTTTTTACTCCGTCCTTGAGCTTTTTATGCTGTTATTCACAGTTCAGTAAACAAAACTGGCCTTTTAACCTCAAACTCTTTGCTATAGATTTCTAACATAACCCTTAATCTGTGTAGTCATACACTTTTCTAGGCCATTTACGTACAGCATCCCTTTACTTGCTTTAGAAAAAGTCACACAAATAATGGCAAAGTGAATTGCTATTAAAACTCAAAATGACTCCACGTCATGCTGCAAACAAACATGCTTTATTACTTGAGAAGGTTTTCATTTCCAATGACACAATTCATGGTTATCTTTTTTCTGAGCACTTCCAGAATTCAATAAAAGTCATTTTCAGCTGTACAGCCGGAGATTAACTACAAGTTACTGTTTTGACTGCTTTGAAATTGGAAAAAAGAAAGAATCCACATAAATAGAATGTAATACATCATGTAGACAGAAGTGTTATCATAGGAATGACTTCAGCATGGCACCTCAAGAATAAACTCTCAAAGATTAAGAATTGAACAATACGATCCAAGTCTGTACTGGATGCTTTTTTAGAAGCCAAATGGAATGCAGGAGGTTTTAAATGCAGGAACACTGTGTTCAAGTTATAGCTCAGCCAAACCTGAACATTCTGTCATTTTTTTACTCACCCTCCACTTCAACTTGTTTGAGGTTTGTTGAATATATTTTAAAGGGACAGTTCACACAAAATTAAAAAGTACTCGGCATTTACTTACTATCAAGTAGTTCCAAAATATTGCCATTCATTTTCTTTTTGGTTCAGTCCCTTAATTCATCAGAGGACACCACAGCGGAATGAACCACCAACTTATCCAGCATATGGTTTACACAGCAGATGCCCTTCCAGCTGCAACCCATTACTGGGAAACATCAATAAACACTCATTCTCACACTACAGCCAACTTAGTTTATTCAATTTACCTATAGCACATCTTTGGAATATAGGGAAAACCAGAGCACCTGGAAGAAACCCACGCGAACACGGGGAGAACATGCAAACTCCACACATAAATGCCAACTGACCCAGTCGGGGCTCGAAGCAGCGACCTTCTTGCTGTGAGGCGATTGTGTTACCCCCTATGCCACTGTGGTGCCCTCCAAAACGTTATATGTATCTTTTTTAGTTATTTCGAAAAATGTTGAAAACCTGTAATCATATTTGTTTTCTTATTATATAAGCCAATTGTTACAGGTTTCTAAAATTTTTCAAAAAAAAAAAGAAACAAAGTTTTGAAATTACTTGACGGTGAGTAAATGGTGAGTACTTTTGAATTTTTGTGTGAACTATTCCTTTAAAATCTATTCAACAAACTAATTTCTAAAGGTTTGCAGGGACACCTTTCTATTTTGAATGATCTAACTAAATTGTTAGCATTTTTGCTCTCCATCTGTTGTCCAAAAGCACAAGCCTAATTAAAATATAAATGTGCAAACTGTCCATTATTAATTTCACATTCCACCATGAATTTTTAATTGGATATTAGTTGTTTCCTGTCTTCTGTAACATGTTTAGTATTCCACATTAGTTTGCTCAACATAGAGAGTTTAAAACTAGTCATAAAAGTTTGATTTGTTCTTTAATGTTTCAGTGACTGAACAATGTTTCTGAATGAACAAATGTCAGACATGTACTGTAACTTAGAATCCTATATATTTCATTTAAATGGTTGTATTACTCATAAATGCATATTTGACTTGTTATCCTATTAGTATTTGTCTAGCAACCATTCTAGACCAAACATCTCAGTCTGATTCATAGATTTCGGATGCAAAACCATTTTCAGTTGCAAAAAGCTCTCTGGTAAAAAATGTTTCTACAACAGAGTTTTTGCACAAGTTAGCATACCACTGTATTCTGCAATGTGGGTGCTCTCATTGCGGGAAAATGGAAACAAAACCTTTGTTACAGCACATTTATAAGCGCAAAACTAACATAGTATGTCTCTGAACAATTCTTCTTCTTTTCCACTTGTTTTAATTACCGTTGGCAACACAACATGGGGTCTCTCTGCCATCTGAACACTGTAGCAGGTATAAACAAAGCTATCATGCATATTAACAAAGTTACAACTCATTCACAATTGAGAGTGCTGATTGGTTCGAATCAAGTATTTCCATGAATTAATTCTGTAAACTCAAAGACAACACTTTGTACTGGCCAGTACAGAGATCCAGTCTCCATGCTGGAATTTACACAAGGATCTCATAGCTGTGACGAAGCTTGAAAATTTCTTTTCAAACTAGTAAAATAAATTTGCTCGAAATAACGCAAAAACAACCAATTGTCACTTTTTGACAAAATATATGTGTCCTTAAATGAAGAAAATAAGTTGAGCTAGTCTTATAGAGCATCAGTAAATTTGGCAATGCACTTTAACCATATTTCAAATACAAAATAATTTTTTATATTGTAAACATGCTGAAAAAACACATTAAATCATAATAGTTACATTTAATATAAATAAAAGTTTATTTTTCTTTTAGTATAAGGATGCAATTCAAATAATCTCATATATATAAACAAATAAAAAATACTACTTTTATTATTATTTTTAATTGCACAAACCATCAGGAACATACATATATACAACAAAACAATTTAAAAGGTGAACATAAACTAATATAGCAATAGTAAAACATTTAAATAATAAAAAATAAATAAAAAATAAAAAATCTACAAATATATATATATATTAGATTTTTTTTTTTTTTTAATTTCATTTTTAATTTTTTTATTATTTAAATGTTATACTATTGCTATATTAGTTTATGTTCACCTTTTAAATTGTTTTGTTGTATATATGTATGTTCCTGATGGTTTGTGCAATAAAAAAATAATAATAAAAAGTAGTATTTTTTATTTGTTTGTGCTTGAGTATTAAATGAGCGTTGTCCATGGTGCTGAATACTGTTCTTGTTTATCCTGACAATTGTGTATGTATTATCCAAACAACGACCTATCTCAGACCTGAACTATAGTTTTATTTATCATTCGGGAATAAACAACATAGTGAACAGCAACAAATGTTTCCCAAAGCCTGTCAAATACAGTACCTATCGTTTAAACCACTCTATAGTTACTTCCATAATGACGTTACTCCATGCAACCTAAGTAACAACTTATTTACATAGAATCCGCCAATAATAAATGCTTATTTAAAAAATTAAAATCTGAAACAATGATTATTTATTAGTTAGTTAGTTAGTTAGTTAGTTAGTTAGTTAGTTAGTTAGTTAGTTAGTTAAATAAAGAGTTTTTGGTAATTTGCTTGCTTACTTGGCTTAGTCAATCTTATCCACTTATGATTTTAGTTAGGAAATGCAACCTGGATATTTCTCCCAGGAATTAGATTTTGTCATCAAAGCATGTAAAAAAGAAAAAAGGTTAAGGTTTGACCTAAAACAGTTTCAGTTTCTTGTTTCTTCTATATTCATGGCCAACCATTATTGATTATCGAGTGATTTAATTGTCAAATAATGTGCCCGCTCACATTTTTTTATGAAAAAGCATATTTTATTATCATCTCATCATCTGTTATTGTAGGGTAAACAGCGTCTATCCTGATATATTACAGTAGTCTCA
Organism: Danio rerio; assembly: GCF_052040795.2. NCBI lineage: Eukaryota > Metazoa > Chordata > Actinopteri > Cypriniformes > Danionidae > Danio > Danio rerio. The sequence goes on along the minus strand of NC_141025.1, from coordinate 64,548,967 downwards.
GAAAAAAAAAATCCAAAAGCTATGATTAAGACAAATTCCTCACAAATTACATCGTTGTACCCTATTTAGATTTACTTTTATGCATTCAGCGAGCATGTTATTAATCCAATCTGCAAATTCAATTTTAATCCATGTCATTTTAAAAAATGTCATGTTTATTAAATAAAAAAATAAAAAAAATAGACCTTGGGTAAAATAATACCCTGAAAATACATATTAGATCCTTCAGGGAAAACAGGTAAGTTCTGTACCTTTTGAAATACTGCACCCTGCTTACCTTTGTACCTATAATATAGTATTGCAGTCTCAAGGTTTGTGCTACTTGTTTTGTTGTTCCTCAGAGTCAGTGAAGATCTTTACCCTGTCTCTGCTATTCCCTATGATGGCTGTTGCCATCATGTGTGTTTACACACACTACACCACTGGACTCCTCTGGCTTTGATCATTACTCTGAAATAGGGCTCTATGCTTCTGACCTATCTGCCATGGCCACCAAGGCTGTCCCTGAGTTCAAAAAGATCAATGAGATAGTTGTCCCAGATTTCCATAGAGACTATGGAGGTGGTATTCTCCATGTTTACTATCTCACACTCAGAAAAAAATTCTGCTGCTAGTTCAAACTACTTATTGTTATAGGGACAACTTTATTGTTTTATGTTCAATCCATTTAAATTTGTAAAAACAATTAAGTTAACTTAATGAATTTGTGTTGGGACAACATAAAGGAATGGTGTGGAACCTAGGATTTTTTTAACAGCACAGCTAAGAAAGAACTCAAGAGAGTACAAGAAGTTTATGCAAGCTTCTGCTGATACAATCATTCCATGCACTGTGAAACAAATACAAGCTGGATTTCCTGCAGAAAGACTAGGACACGCAGTGCTGTTTTAAGACCAACTCAAGTAAACAACATGTAGCAGTGGTATATTATCATTCATTCCACATGTCTGTGGAAACATTGTTGAGTTTGCTTGGCAAAGAACAAGTTCTGGCTTTAAAATATGAACTGGTAATAAGAAATTCTATGGCTACACCTTGGTCGCCACTTGACCTCTTTTCATCACCTTTTCCTCATGAACTTTAGTTTTCTTTTTGCAAGTGCATACTTACATTCATATTTGATGTGTTTTCAGGAGAGGACTACATGTTCAGAATTTTGCCCAATCCAGGGGACTCCACCAACCCCTAACAGAGAATAGGAAAAAAGTTTCATTTATTATTTCATCTTTTGATAAATTTTCATTTTAATTTAGTTAGGAAAAAAAAAACGTCCATATTATATACATAATAGTTAAATGCAAGTTAATTGTCCATATGCGCTAAGCATTTCGTTTTGTAGAGCGCACTAGGTAAATGTGAAATAAAAAAACACATTAAAAGTCTTTCTGCAGCTGTGCTATTTCCTCTTTTCGGGCCATTCTTTGTAAACCTTAGAGATGGTTGTGTGTAAAAAATCCCAGTAAATCAGCAGTTTCTGAAATACTCCGACCAGCCTGACTGGCACCAATAACCATGCCTTGTTTAAAGTCACTTAAATCACCTTTCTTCCCCATTCTGATGCTCGGTTTGAACTGCAGCAGATAGTCTTGACCAGAGGTGGCCAACCCTGTTCCTGGAGAGCCACCTTCCTGCACATTTCAGTTGCAATAATTGGTTCAGGTGTGTTTGATATGGGTAGCAACTGAAATCTGCAGGAAGGTGGCTCTCCAGGAACAGGGTTGGCCACCCCTGGTCTTGACCATGTCTACAAGCATAAATGCATTTAGTTGCTACCATGTTACTGTTCCCTATGATGGCTGTTGTTTACACACACTACACCACTGGACTCCTCTGGCTTTGATCATTACTCTGAAATAGGGCTCTATGCTTCTGACCTCTCTGCCATGGCCACCAAGGCTGTCCCTGAGTTCCAAGAGATCAATGAGATAGTTGTCCCAAATTTCCATAGAGACTATGGAGGTGGTAGTTTCCATGTTTTCTATCTCACACTCGGAAAAAAAGATTTCTGCTGCTTGTTCAAACCAGTTATTTAAAATGAGTTGAATCATCACAATTCTTCAATTTTTTTTTCAGGGACAACTTTATTGTTTTTTATGTCCAATCCAACCAAAAAAATTGTATTTCAAATGTTCTGAAACTAAAGTGTGTAAAGGTGATCAACCAACTTTTAGGAAAAAATCTAAGGTAGAATATAGGAGATTAACAATGTACAATTATTATTAAACTTTTAAATTCCATTTAAAAACATCATCTGCCATTATCATTCATTCTAACCTCTTTAGGACAGTCATAAGCAAGGACAATCCATATGTGGAGATGCAGAACATGGTGTCCCACGAGAAGCATTAAGAGTCTCTAAATTAGAGTGACACTTTAAATGACATTGACTCATCCAAAATTACCACACATTTGTTTGCCTTGATGCAGAGTAACCTTGAACAGTTTTAGTATCTGACAGGGGTCTCATTCATCTTGTAATTTGATACGATACAAGGTTAATTTTAGAAGTTATTTTTTCTCTACACAAAATTGCACTCTGGGGATTTTTGAGCACAGAGAAAGAGGAAAGGGTGAAAGGATGTCCAGTATTCCTGCTGTGACAAACAGCTACTGTTTACAAAGTCTGAAAGTTTGACCCTTAAGCATATGTTTAGTAACACAAATGTGATGGGTTTCTCACTACAGTGATATATTTCCAGACTTCAAGTACTTTAAAGAGAAAAAGCCTCTATTTAATCTATTTTAAAATAAATAGACTGCTTATTATATGTCTGACTTCAGTTTTATCTTCTGATTTGATCCAATATTTGCAACATTTACAGTTGAAGTTCTTCTGTTCAATTTGAATTCTTTTTCAACCATTTAACAAGTGATGTTTAACAGAGCAAAGACATTTTCAACAGTATTTCCTATATTAAATGTGGCACGATGGCTCTGTGGTTAGCACGAGGGTCGCTGGTTCGAGTCCCGGCAGGATCAGTTGGCATTTCTGTGTGAACTTTACATGTTTCTCCCGTGTTGGCGTGGCTTTCCTTCGGCTGCTCCAGTTTCCCCTACAGTCCAAAGACATGCAGTATAGGTGAACTGGATGAACTAAATTGGCCGTAGTTTATGAGTGTGTGAATGCGAGAGTGTATGGGTGTATCCCAGCACTGGGTTGCAGCTGGAAGGGCATCAGTTGCATAAAACATATGCTTGATAAGTTGGTGGTTGATTCCACTGTGGTGACCCCTGGTGAATAAAGAGACTAAGCCGAAGTAAATGAATGAATGCACACACTGTGAACATATCATAGATTTTAAAAGTCTCTGAAATAAAAATTAGTAGACTTTACTTAAAGAGGGAGTAAATGCTTTGTTTTTAAATCAATTAGTTGATTTTACTTAAAAAAATGAGTAAATCTGTTGCCTTAAAATTATTAAGCAAACAAACTTATAACAGTTCGTAATTATAAAAAGTAAACTTTATAGTTCTAAGTCACAACAGATCTACTCTCTTTCTTAAGTAAAGTTAACTTGTCACTTGTAAGGCACTTGTTGGCGGTTTATTACGCTGTGGCGACGCCTGATAAATAAGGGTCTAAGCCAAAGGAAAATGAATGAATTAATACATTTCCTATATTTTTCTTCCGGAGAAAGTTGTATTTCTTTTAGTTTGCCTAGACTAAATGAGTTTTTTATTTGTGTTTAAATCCTTTTCAAGCGTTCACACTTAGCTGATGATTTATAAAAGCTTGTTTGGCATGCTGTCCCGGGAGAGAGCCCCGAGCTCAAGGGCTCCTTGAGCCCGGGGCTTCCTCCTGTTGGCAGAGTGAGAGGGGAACCTGAGCTCGGTGGATCTCAGAGCTCCCCTGCTGCGGTAGCTAAAGGAACACAAGGGGTTAGACAAATGCTTGATTGTTATGTATGTTGAATGTTTTTTGATGGTGGGAGGAAACCGGATAACCCAGGGGAAACCCACGTGGACATGGGGAGAACATACAAACTCCTCACAGAAACACCCACCTGTCCGTTGAACCAGGGCCGGCAATGTTCTTGCTGTGGGGCTCACAGTGCTAACCACTGGGCCACCGTGCCGCCCAATCAGTGGTAAAGGAGGAGAATAGGGGAGGAGGGGGGTTTCTTCCAAACGAAGATAGAGTGAACTGAAAACTGTGTTTATTTATAGTAGCTTAGGGCTCATATGATGGGAAGATAGTGATTAGCAAATGCAAGACCGGCCGTGATAAATCATAAGCACGTGATCCTCTCGAAATTAGTTTATGAATAAACTTCACTTAAGGTCAATATTAAAATGACTTGCCTAATGAACCTAATTAACCTGTCATGATCACCAGCGATCTAGCCCTTATGCCTCATTCACACAAGAAGCTGCCTATCACTCTGGGTGGCGACCTGCTTCAAATGCAGGTCTGTGTAGGTATATACTGCACAAATACAACTGGCCTCAGAACGAGCTGGGTGAAGATCACATGAGCTCTACAGGTGCTCCTATTGGCTGTTGCTCAAGAAAATTGCTCTTCATAAATTTGAAGTATTTTTAACTTTGTTGCATAGCTCAACACACCCACCTGGTTGGCAACAGTTGCTGTCACTTGCATAGACGGAGGTCACCGGAAGTTGCTCGCTCTCCGTTGAAATGAACAGTCACTTGTCGCTTTGCCACTGCGAGTCACTCGTAGTGCAATGAGGATTCATAGATCGCTGGAGGAAATTTATTATCACCCGATCTACAATTCTGGCACTAAACTGAACTACATTTCCAATCATGCACCTCACACACACACCAGCTTCGGATTACCCATGATTACACACACACACAACAGAAGCTTGACAGGGCTAATGACCAGGAATATATATTGTTGTGCATTTATCCTATGACACTATCCATGTATTAAATGTCCGTGGAGGCGTAAAAAAGGCACACAATAACTAAAATCCATGAAAAGCATTTACTTAAGTAACACTTTAACAGCAGCGGGGTAATGCTCTCGCCCAGTGCAGAGGGGTTTCTTAATCATCCACACCGGAACCTGCGAGCATACAACTGAATTTAAAATCACACACAACAGTTATCTAACTTCCCATGTGATGACAAAACAGCACGGGATTGGTCAATGCACAACTTTTGACTTAACGTAAAGTAGCTTTCATTAAATTACTAAACACCACCACAATATACAGCTCTTATTCTCACACACATTGCTGAGTTTTGTTGTTGACATTACAAAACGTATGCTTGTCTAGTCTTTCCATGTTTGATTATTGCCTTGTTTCCTTGTTCATGTTTGTTTTGCTGCCTGTTTTGACCTCTTTGCCTGTGACCTCGATTTTGCTTTTAGATTACTCTTATGATTCTGTTTGTTCCTGTTTGACCATGGCCTGTCTAATAATTCTTACATGAAACTGCTTGTTGGAACTGAGTGGTCAACTTGACTCCCCCTTGGTTACATAACCTAGTTAAGCCTTTAAATCAACATAGGTTCATTCTGAAGACGTAGCTCTATATACTTTTCTGCTTTCACAAATTATGTAGCCAGAAGTATGTATGGCTGCATTTCATTTTTAAACTAATGCTATGGAACAGTATAACGCCAATCATTTTCAAGCTTACCAGTTGACCACGCTTACCTCCATATAGACAGCTCTCCCGTTGTTACTAGTTTGTCCAGTTAGCTAATAATGTACGTCAGTGGACTTGATACGCAGATGACTACCATGACAGGGTTCGAGTCCAGTGAAGAACGGTTTCAGAACGCAGGTAAGACAAAAACAGAAAACAAAAAATAAAATAAACAAGTAATTAACTGGGTGAGAATGTGGCAAAAATCAGGTGAGGGCTTTTCTTTTTCTGGACTTATTTTTTAATTTGTAGGTTGGGTTTAGATAAGTGAGTGGGCAGGGCAATCTGTGCTTTTTAAAATACTATTAGTTGGGTCAGTCAGTGAGTCAACAGCGCCCTCTGATGGATTTACGCAAGAACAGCAGGAGCGAATGGCACTAGAAATTTGAGATCTGAAAAAGCATAAACAGTAGCCTCTGGTGGATTACCTCCAGTACCTCCTGGGACATATTTGGCGGTCTCCAGAAATGTATGTAGAGGTACGTTTACAAAATGAGCTTGGGTTGCTTTAAATCCACCTGCTTTGTTATCACTCGATTGAATAGGCATTATCAGAGGTAATCAGTTGATAGATATGGGCCATTAGGGGCCTTTTGCACCTACTGGTAGGCTTAGAAGGCTGTTACCATCCATCCACATGGTTAATCAGCTATACTAATAAAGAAGACTCCAGATCCAGATCTGTTTTTACATTACTGTGATGGTTGGGTTTAGAGTTGGGGCAAGGGTAGACGTTAATAAAATACTTTTATTGGAAAATTAAATAAAGAATATAAATAATTCTAGTTAACTTCTGGCCACAATCGTATGTGATCTATAACTGATTAACTATGTGGATGGATGATAAAAGTCTTCTGAGCCTACCAGTAGGTGCAGTAGGCCCCTACTGGCTCATGTCTATCAGCTGATAACAACTGATAATGCCTATGCATGACAACATTTGAATTCAGCTATTAAATCACACTTTAAGCTAAATATTATTATTTAGTTAAAATATTATTATTTTAACTATTATAATTATTAAAAACTATTAACTATTAAAATTATAATATTATTATTATAATTAAAATATTATGTAGTTTCATCATGACTGAGACTGTAAATAAATTAGTTATTGAACTATTGGTTAAAAAAATCTCTCCATTAAACAGCACTTGGGGGAAATGTTTTATAATAATCAAAATTTCACAGGAGAGCTAATCATTTTCCCTTTAACTTTATTATAAGAGGAGGTAAAAAAAAATATTTTACAAGCCCTCAGTAAGCAAGTCATAAAAAAGTAAAAAAAGAGAAGTATTTTCCACCTGACAGTGTTACATTACCTGATACTAAATGGTAATTTTCCTTGATAAAAGCATGTATTAAGAAAAAAATAAGAACACTTTCAGTGACTCAGAGAGTGTGCCAGAAGAAACGACATGGCTTGGATGCACAATACCCGCATAGTATGAATTTTGCATGATGGATGGGAGCGCTGCATGAGCCCTGATTACATTCCGGACATGCTGTGGATGAATAAAATCAAAATGTATTCAGCCATCATTCTACACAATAACACATTCTGTGAATGCAAAGCGTGCTCTCTAGTTGTCATAAACACCAGAGCACTTTTGTCAGAGAAGCTGCAGGGGTGTGTTCACCTTATTGTCTTCAGCACTCCCCTCAAGGTACTGTACCTCCCCCTGTCCAGTGATAGCTAGAACACAATATGATGAATCACAGTTTTTATTTATTTATTTTTTAGTGCAGGGTATGGAATGTATTGACAGATTCTATGGGGGTGTACTGCTGACTGTGACACTCATTCGGTCCCTTAAGGCAAAGCAATTATATGGGTGAAGGAGATAAAATTGTTTTAAAGGTATCTGAGTTTTGTAACAACAACAAAGTGATAATGGCCATGTACTGTACAGTAATGAAGAAATAAACTGCCTAGTGTTTTAAATGAATACATGTCTTTACGGAAAAAAGAGATAGGATTCATTCATTTGGATTTATTCATTTTTCCTTTTTTTCTTTTTACTGTGATGCTATGGAAAAACCATTTTGGGTTCCACAAAGAACCTTTCTGTGAGGAGATTTATTATGATATGTTAGTTTTTGGTTGCACTTTCTTTTATAATACCTCTTTACATGTACATACTATGTATAGATTTTATAAATAAGAAGGCATCCACAAAAGTAATAGCTAAATAGGTAAAAAGAAATAGTTGACTTTACTTAAAAAGGAGTAAATCCATTGTATTAAAATCAATTAGTTAATTTTACTTAAAAAAAATTGAGTAAGCCCGTTGACTTAAAATGATTAAGTTAATGAACTTTAAGCGTAATTATAAAACAGTCAGTTTAACAGTTCTAGGTCACAATTGATGTACTCTTTCTTTAAGGGCACCTATGAAGAAAATCATCTTTTGTAAGCTGTTTGGACAGAACTGTGTGTACGGATAGTGTTCCACATCTAGATTAGATTGATATAAAGACAACATGTGTCTTTTTTTTTTACATTTCATGACAAAATAGGATCCAAATCCTTTCAATTTTGAGGTCCACCACAACTTAATTTGTGGTGTAGGAGTGCGGTTTCCCCTTCCACTGAATTGATTGTTAGCTGCGTATTAACATATCTCTGTAGTAACGCATATAATCATGTCAACAAGACAGGATGTGCGCAAAGCAACCGGGATTAACATACCTGTTCAGCTCATTGTGATCATCAATCATCATCAAATGTGATCAAGAATGAGTTTTACAAGTTTAAAACAGTGTTAAAAACAGTACATGTTTGTAATGAAATGCATCGATTTAACCAGTTTTACTTCATCACCACAGCCTTGTGTAACGAATATGGCCAACCAGACACATAAATATTTTGCATTTTATTCCACAACCGAGCCAACTTTGCCCAGAGAAGACTCGAAACCTGATTTCAAGGTATTTACGACCCAAAGGAATGTGCCATGTGGCATTAAACACAAGAACGACCTACAAAGGACTCTTTATACTGCTTGTTTAACACTGATGTTTTCATATAAACTTTACTTGCTTTAAGTTTAATCATATGTTTTGCAAAGTTTGCCTTTCTCCTGTATTAATATTTTTGGTTTTAATACTCATGCATATAATGTTTAACTGTACCTAAGCTAAACATCCTAGAAGGGTTATATTGAATTTAATTACGTTTGGTTTGCTTGGTTTGTTCTTACAAACTCCGAGGTTTTCCCATCATTACACCTTCTCAACCTCTTACCTCACGTTACTCTTCCCTATGCTTGTATGAATGTGTGTTTGTGTTAGGTGTTAGTTTTGTGTAAGATTAGTCAATAAAGTTTAATTTTGTATAAAGAAAGGTGCCTGTGTATATTAATGAATCTAATGTCTTGAACTTTGATCTTGCTACCCTGCTCAAATTTTATGTTGATAGCATCGCTGAACGATTCGTTTGTTCGGATCAAAAGATTCGATTCATTTGAAGCCCCGTTCAAATGAATCTTCCTCCCGCTAAGCTAGTCTGCTACATAATGTTCCAGAAGGTACGCGAGCATTGAAATATAAATCATAACGCGCAACATTATAACATTTTTGTTGTGTAACCTTAGTCACTTTAAATAGGTAGGTACATTGTAATTATACACAGAAAGGGTAGACTTAGTGATTTTAGGGCCCTAAGCAATTCCAAGTATGCAGCACTGGCAATGAAACTCAAAACATTTCCTTTCTCAACATATTTTTTCTTTGTAGATTATTTATTTATCTATTTTTTGTAAACAAATAGCATGTTAAAAAAGGATTTATGTGAATTTTATTTAGAAGTTAATTTTCAGAGGATTGAGTGCTTATAATAACTCACTTTACATAATCAGAATTTTATACCACAGTTATTTTCATTTTGAAGAATTTCCCCTTCAGCCCCTATTCCTTCTCTTTTCCTAGATTGGGTGGCATGGTGGCCCAGTGGTTAGCACTGTTGCCTCACAATAAGAATGCCACTGGTTCAAGTCCTCACCTAGCCAATCAACATTTCTATGTGGAGTTTACATGTTCTCCTTGTGCCCGTGTGGGTTTCCTAGTTTCCTCCCACCATCCAAAAACATGCGACATAAGTGAATTAACTAATTTTAATTGGCTCCATAGATGTGCTCCTACTGTAGATAGCAGCATATCTCTCCAAAGCAATTCCTAATTTGTCATTAGCTATTAACGGCAGGGGAGTTCCCAAGATCCACCTGAGCTCAAACTCCCCTCTCGCCCTGCAAATGAGAGTCCCTGGCTCGAGGATCTTATAAGCTCAAGTCTCTCTGCCGGGACATCATGGCAAACACGCTTTATTATTATTCATCAGCTAAATGTGAACTCTTAAAAAATATATAAAAATTATAAAAAGGTTTTTTAAGTATATTTATTTACTTTTATGTTTAAAGCAACCTTTATTTTATAAATGTAAAATGAAATGCAACAAATTCGCAAATAAAAAAGTCCACAAACTAACCATGTACAGTTAAAATAAACATTTAAAGTCCCCAAGAAATCAAAACTAATCATATGATTTTATAAGCTCACATTTTTTTTTTTTTAAGTTTAATTCTCAGATTACCTGATTTTAAGGAAGTGTGCATCACTAACATACTTACTGTAACCATGCTGGTTCAACTATCAGTTTAGACAACAAACAGAAATGGTGAGCTGGAGGTGTCTGTTAGATTGTAATAACTCGCCTGAAAGCCATTTCCCGATCTTTCTAAATGAAATCCCAACTTTAATACATTCATTCAGTCCACAGTAAAAAAAACAAACAAAAAAACAAGCCACGCCCACTGTTTGCTCATTTAAAATTAAGTTTCCTTAGGAACTGCATCACAATACAAAAACAAATAATGATCGCAGCTTCCGGCTTATTGGGACATTAACAAACTGAATTCACAATCAATCAATCTTGTCACCATTTTTCATATGAACTGAATAATTGCTGTATGTGGCCGTTACTCTTCCCTGGTTGTATTGTATTTGAACAGGCCCTGTCTTAACAAGCTCACAGCGCTCATATATATATGGGCGACGCAGTGTCGCAGTGGGAAGCATGTTCGCCTCACAGCAAGAAGGTCGATGGGTCGCTGGTTCGATCCTTGGCTCAGTTGGCGTTTTTGTGTGGAGTTTGCATGTTCTCCCTGCATTCACGTGGGTTTCCTCCGGGTTCTCCGGTTTCCCCCACAGTCCAAAGACATGCGGTACAGGTGAATTGGGTAGGCTAAATTGTCCATAGTGTATGAGTGTGTGTGTGAATGTTTCCCAGAGATGGGACGTGCCTGGAAGAGCTTCCGCTGCGTAAAAACTTGCTGGATAAGTTGGCGGGTTATTTCGCAGTGGTGACCCCGGATTAATAAAGGGACTAAACTGACAAGAAAATAAATGAATGAATATATTGTAATATCGTTCGTTGTTGTTGAGGGAAGAAGAAGACAGGGTCGGCGATTCAGGTAAGCAAATGATTTTATTAATTTCAAACGCCACCACACATGTAGCAGTGAGTGTGTGTGTGTATATGTGTGTTCTCTCTCTCCTCCCGGCTGCTCCTTCTCTTCTCCTTAAGAAGGGTGTCTTTCCGGCTCAATCACTAGAATAAACAGGTGTTATTTATCATTTCTGATTGGCCTGCTGATTAGCCGCCGGGCTCTGAGCATGCTCTCCCCCCTCATTGGGTGTTTGATCATGCTTACCTCTCCACATACCCCCACCGCCCGCCCTGGAGAGGAAGTCGGCTACAGCCATCTGCACCCCCGGTCTGTGGATCACCTTGAATTTAAAAGGCTGTAATGCTAGATACCAACGGGTGATCCGCGCGTTGGTATCCTTCATACGGTGGAGCCACTGGAGAGGAGCATGATCTGAACAGAGGACGAATTCCCTGCCCAGGAGGTAATAACGAAAAGTGAGAACGGCCCACCTTATCGCCAAACGCTCCTTCTCTATGGTGCTGTACTTAGCCTCACTCTTACTGAGTTTGCGGCTAATGTACAGCACCGGCCGTTCCGCTCCTGCCACCTCCTGGGAGAGAACCGCCCCCAGACCCCGATCGGATGCGTCCGTCTGTAAAATAAAGGGGAGAGCAAAATCAGGAGCGTGCAATAGCGGCCCCCCGCAAAGTATAGATTTTACCTTTGAGAAGGCCTGTTGGCACTGCTCCGACCATTGGACGGTATCCGGTACCTCCTTTTTAGTGAGATCGGTCAATGAGCTGACAAGGGCCGAATAATTAGGGACAAAACGCCTATAATATCCTGCCAGCCCCAAAAACTGTCTCACCTCCTTTTTGGTCTTAGGTCTCGGACAGGTTGCAATAGCTGCAGTCTTATCAATTTGGGGCTGCACCTGCCCGTGACCTAAGTGGAAGCCCAGATACCTTACCTCCACTCGCCCAATTGCGCACTTCCGTGGGTTGGCCGTGAGCCCGGCCCGTCTCAGCGCTGACAATACCGCCCTCAAATGTTGCATATGCCGCTGCCAGTCATTACTGTAAATGATGATGTCATCTAAATAAGCAGCGGCATATGCTGCGTGAGGGCCGAGTATTTTATCCATCAGGCGCTGAAACGTCGCCGGTGCCCCAAACAGCCCGAACGGAAGCGTCACAAATTGGTGTAATCCGAACGGCGTAGTGAAGGCTGTTTTTTCGCGGGATATTGGAGATAAGGGGATCTGCCAATATCCCTTCGTTAAATCCAATGTCGAGTAATACCGAGCAGCACCTAACCGGTCGAGCAACTCGTCAATACGCGGCATTGGATAGGCGTCGAATTTCGACACAGCATTCACCTTGCGATAATCCACACAGAACCGGACCGAGCCGTCCATCTTAGGTACCAAGACAATCGGGCTGGCCCAGTCGCTGTGGGATTCTTCTACTACTCCCATTTTCAACATATTACTCAATTCTTCCTGAATCACTTTTTTCTTGTGTTCAGGCAGGCGATACGGCCGGGTCCTAACGACCACGCCCGGTTCGGTCTCGATGTGGTGCTGAATTATATTAGTTCGACCGGGTAGGGGTGAGAACACGTCAGAATACTCTCGTTGAAGGTGTCGGATATCGATGAGCTGGCTAGCCGAGAGATGATCGCCCCCGGTGACCAGAGTGCCCGGCCGCTGTCGGCCGGTGCTCTCTGGCCCCAGGTCATCCTCATTTGTAACCAGCGTAGCCAGCATCACCTCCTCCGGCTCCCTCCACTGTTTTAACAGATTAATATGATATATTTGACGTGAACCAGCCCTATCCGAACGAACTACCTCATAATCGAGATCGCTGACTCGTCGTGTGACCACAAACGGCCCTTGCCACTTGGCGAGTAATTTAGAGCTGGAAGTGGGTAGCAGTACAAGTACTTTATCTCCCTGTGAAAATTTACGGAGTTTAGTGCCCTTATCATATCGCCGGCGTTGGTCATCCTGGGCCTTAAGCAAATTCTCTGTAGAGAGCCGCCCCAGTGTGTGGAGTTTTTCTCTAAGGTCCAGAATATATTGAATTTCATTTTTACTATTAGAAGGCTCGTCCTCCCAAGCCTCTCTAACAACATCCAAAACCCCTCTGGGCTGTCTGCCATAGAGAAGCTCGAAGGGGGAAAACCCCGTGGAGGCTTGGGGAACCTCCCGCACAGCGAATAATAAGGGCTCCAACCACTTATCCCAATTTTTTGCGTCCTCGTGAACGAATTTACGGATCATTGATTTAAGCGTGCGATTAAATCTTTCCACCAGCCCGTCTGTTTGTGGGTGATAGACGCTGGTGCGAATAGATTTAATGCCCAATAATCCGTAAAGCTCGCGCATCGTGCGTGACATGAACGCGGTGCCTTGATCAGTGAGAATCTCCTTGGGGATTCCCACACGGGAGATGAGGCGAAACAGCGCCTCCGCAACGCTCTTTGCTGAGATATTACGGAGCGCGACTGCTTCCGGGTATCGGGTTGCATAATCCACCAGAACTAATGCAAACCGATGCCCGCGTGCGGATCGCTCTAATGGCCCGATGAGATCCATACCAATTCTCTCGAAGGGGATCTCCATAATCGGTAAAGGGCGCAACGGCGCTTTTGGGGTGGCCGGCGGATTTACCAGCTGACATTCACTGCACGCAGCGCACCATCTGCTGACGTCACCGTGAATGCCCGGCCAAAAGAATCGGGTCATGAGGCGATTTAGTGTGGCCGCCTGACCTAAATGACCGGCCATAGGATTAGAATGAGCCGCCTGAAAAAGCATTTCCCGGCGGCTCTTTGGTACTAATAACTGGGTTGTATTTTCTTTTGTCTGAGTGTCTTGGGTCACTCGATACACCCTATCATTAATAACCGCAAAATACGGATAGGAGAGGGGTCGATCAGGCTGGAGGATTTTCCCATCAATAACCTGCACTCTTTCGAGTGCATGTTTTAGTGTATCATCACGCGACTGCTCAAGGGGAAAGTCTTTACACCGGGAAATTCCCAGCCCTTCCCCTGAGTCAGCGCGTGACGTCACTGCTTGGGATTCCCCCAGCTGAGCGTCACGTCCCCTATCCAGCGATTTCTTCTTCCAAGAAGCACCCGCACATAAAACTCCCAATAATCTATTAAATCCAGGCCAATTAGTTCCCAGAATTAGCGGGTGTTTGAGGTGCGGGTTAACTGCTACCTCTACTCTATGCTTTTTCCCCCGGAATTGAATGTCTATTGCCGTTAGCGGGTAGTGAATTATATCCCCGTGCACACACCTTACCCTTACCGTGCGGCTAGTATCCAATGCCGGGTCTTGAAGCAGGCTTTGGTGGATGGAGGTCTGGTTACACCCCGAATCCACCAAAGCTTGATACGTACCCCCTTTCATACTCACAGGTATCCGGTATAGCCCGTCGCGACCGGGGGCGTTGACTGGCGCGGCGGGTACGCGGATCAACGCACTCACCTCCTTTGCGGAGCAACTTTTTAGTGCGCTATCCTCGCGCCCGCGGCGCCAATGCATCGGCCCAGACCTTCCCACTATACCCCCGGGGCCAGCAGGACCAACCGATTGAACCGGAGAGAGACCTGACGCTGTTTTAGAAGCAGCCAGGGGTCGAAACTCCGCCCCTCCGTCCTGATAGGCGCACCCCTTCAGCGAGACCGGCTGCGGACCCGCCTTTGCGCACTGCTGTCTGGGTGCTGGTGTGGGCGGTCTCCGCACTCTGGGCCTGGGAACAGGACGGGAGAGAGAGAGAGACAGAGAAAGAGGGGGAGAAGAGAGAGAGGTTATCTCGCCGACCCTGGACCTCGCCACCAGGTGATCCTCCGCCAGCTGGATGGCCATTTCCAGATCGTTCGGCCGGTGGCACTGGACCCACTCCGATGTTCGGGAGGGGAGGCGGGCGATGAACTGCTCCAGCACCACGGCATCCATCAGCTGGGCTGTAGTTCGGCCATCCTGCACCAGCCATCTGCGGCAGGCGTCACGGAGCTGCTGAGCGAACACAAAGGGCCGGCCGTTTTCCTCCAGCTCCATGGAGCGAAAGCGCTGGCGTTGCTCTTCCGGGTTGCGGCCAGCCCGCTGGATAATGGCTCGCTTTAGGTGAGCGTACACCAGGAGATTCCGAGCCGGTAGCTGCTGTGCGGCGATCTGTGCTTCTCCCGACAGCAGCGGGATGACTCGTACCGGCCACTCGGCCCGCGGCCAGCCACACGCCTCCGCTAACCTCTCGAAGAGGTCCAAAAACACTTCCGGATCGTCCTCCGGTGCCATCTTCTGTAGCGAGATGGGAGGGTGGGCGGCAGATGTCGGAGCGGGCCGGATCTCCTGGTTCAGCAGACTCCGGATTAGCTCGCGGTCCTCCCGCTGGGCCTCTACGAGGACTTGGAAGCGTCGTTCCAGATTTTCCCTCAGCTCCACCAGCGCATGATGTTGTTGTTGGTGGAGGACCGTGAGCGCCTGGATGACTTCCGCACATGGATCGGTAGACGGAGTAACCATTCTGGCAGCGAAGTTTCTTCTTCTTCCCGGGTTTTGGCACCACTGTAATATCGTTCGTTGTTGTTGAGGGAAGAAGAAGACAGGGTCGGCGATTCAGGTAAGCAAATGATTTTATTAATTTCAAACGCCACCACACATGTAGCAGTGAGTGTGTGTGTGTATATGTGTGTTCTCTCTCTCCTCCCGGCTGCTCCTTCTCTTCTCCTTAAGAAGGGTGTCTCTCCGGCTCCATCACTAGAATAAACAGGTGTTATTTATTATTTCTGATTGGCCTGCTGATTAGCCGCCGGGCTCTGAGCATGCTCTCCCCCCTCATTGGGTGTTTGATCATGCTTACCTCTCCACATATATATATATATATATATATATATATATATATATATATATATATATATATATTTTTTTTTTTTTTTTTTTTTTTTTTTTTTTTTTTTTAAAAAGCTTTAGTTGAAGGAAAAGTTTACATGAATAGCATGATATGTCACCCACCATAATGGTATCATATTGGTAGTCTGAAAAGAAGTCGGCATGCAGGGTGGGAATTTTTCACTATATCTAAAAAAGAGCATTTCAAAATTGAAATTTGTAAGTGATATTGGGAAAATAAAGATTTTGATTTATTTGCAGTTTAATTATTTGTAGAGGTCAAGTGGTACAGCAGTTGTATGGTACAAGCTGTAGCTCTCAGAATATTCAAGTTATAATTACAAGGTCTGCAAGGACGCAAACACTTTTAGAGCACATTTCTGTTCCCCTGCCTTGGGTATTGTTCTCTTGAGTACTTCTGATTGTGTTTATTAAAGTTTGATTGCGTGACTTTGATCCTCTCCTTGGAGTGATTAAATCATGCCCTGACAACTATAGCCTACTTTTACACTGGAAATGGAAGCCTAAAATGGTAACAACTTATTTGACTGATTTTATGCTGTCAAAAGTATGTTATGCAATTGAAACAACCTAAATACATTCATTTAGAACTCCAAAAGGTACAGTGATGGGGTAAAATATACCTCTTTGAAGAATTGCAGGTTACTGCATTGTGCAGTGCAGTTACACGTAAGTGATCCAAGCTGAACACTTTAAAAAATGTCATTGTGTTGGACACAAAATGTAGCATGCATTCATGGACAATCTGCAAACAAACTAAAGAGCTTATTTTATATAGTAGTAATTTTTTATGTAGTTTGTAGTTATTTCTTCTTTTGTTTTTCCTGCAGTGGATTTGAATCAGTCAACAAAATGTGAACCAATATCATGGTTACCTCAATGTATGTAACCACCGTAGTTCCTTCCAAAATGTACACCAAGATACTTAAATTTGCTTCTAATTAACAGATCCTTGTGTCAGCCAAGATATACTGTAGGTGAATGTGATCTTCAGTAGAAGATTAACAAAATTTTTGTTGACTATGATTCAAATGAATGGTTTTAATATACCGTAGACCTACATAATATATACAAATGTTTTGATGTGTTTAGTGGTTATAACAATATAAGTAAAATGACGGTTTGTTTACAGAGAAAAAGGGCATATTCATTGTATTTAGTATTAAAATTGTACAAATAGTGCTTATCCATCCTTAAAAAAAAATCTTTTACACCAATGGAATGCATATGCCAATTTGCAAAATTAAGCAAGCATTCCAAACCTAAATGCACGTAGGAACATATGCTCAGGCTGTATTAAAGGATAGAGGTATTAATGTATTTGCAACATAGGCTCCATGTGAAACTTACCCTCATATACATTTCTGGAGAGCGTGAATTATGTAGCCAGAGCCACGTATGGCTGCATTTCTTTATGTCTTTAAAATAAACGTTTTGGGGTAGAATGAGGCTGCCGATGGCTTCTGTTTCTTTTTGTGCTACCAGCTGACCATTTACCTCCATGTGGTAGCCTTTTTTTCACTTTTACCATTTTGCCCAGTTGCTCGCCATGTATGTCGGTGGACTTGAAACGCATAGAGGAGTCGACTATGACCAGGGGGTTCAGGTACGGCAATGAACAGTTCCAGAATGCAGATTAAACGAAAGCAAAAATAAATTAAACAAATACACAGGATGAGAACATGGTAATATCTGAAAATGTGGTAAAAATCAGCAGTGAGGGCATTTCTTTTTACAGGATGCTTTTGAAAACACTGTCTGTTGGCTTTGGGAAAGGGGTTGATCAGGTCAATTGGAGTTTTTTAAAACAATATTGGTTGGTTTTAGGGATAAGAGTGGGTGGGTGAAAACGATCGGTTGGTCAGTCAGTCAGTCAGTCGACAGCAGCCTCTGGTGTTAGAACAGCAGGCACGAATTGGCACTCCTGAGAGAAATTTGAGATCTCATAAAGCATACAGAGTGGCCTCCGATGGATTTGCGAAAACAAAAACTGCAAAAAAATAAATAAATAAATAAATGAATAAATAAATAAATAAATAAGCTCCAGAGACATATTTTGCCATCTCCTGAAACGTATATAGATGAATAGGGGTATGAAATCAGAATGACATTGGTTTAAATTTTTCTTTTTACACAGAACGATCATTTCACTTCATAAGACCTCAGTGTTTAGTCAGAAGCCTCGAGTAACTATTAATTTTGTTTCACCTTGTATAAATTTTTGACACTCAAAATGCTAATGTTCAACTTAAAAAAAAAAAAAATTGAAATCATGGATGATGGCTCAGTGCTTAGCACTATTGCCTCATGGGTAGAAGGTAACTACACAGCAAATTCATTGGTGTTAAATTTCAAGTGTTGTGGTAATTCAGAGTAAAGTGTTAAAATTCTAGAGTTAGATAAAGGTAAAATAACCCTCTCGGCGTAAGAAGCTGATTTGCCTTCTTGTCACACAGAGTAACGTATCTACCTTTGTAGAAAACCCTTGTATTTGAGAAACTAATCAGAGTGTCTGAAATCTCGCCACACC
This sequence comes from Danio rerio, assembly GCF_052040795.2. Taxonomy (NCBI): domain Eukaryota; kingdom Metazoa; phylum Chordata; class Actinopteri; order Cypriniformes; family Danionidae; genus Danio; species Danio rerio. The sequence continues at coordinate 64,530,459 of NC_141025.1, read as the reverse complement.
CTCATTCACCTGGCCCTTAAATTGATCAATTAGTTTAGTCCACTAGACAGAGCGAATGACCACAAATAAGTGAATTCAGACACCTGCTGTTGAACACCTGCTGTTAACAAGCACAATCACTAAAGGAATAAGAAATTAAAGGAAGAAATAAATCTACAGACACAGCCTCACACCAAACCAGCTGAATTAAAACAGAGGATTAAACAACTCCATTAAATAATAGCATAAGCAGCTTCACTGATTACAGTTTGACTTAATTTCTGTAAGAATATTTGACAATGAACAGAGGTTTCATTTGACCTCACCATCATAGAGATCAGAGGCTGCTTATTTGAGTTCTTGAAGCTTTACTCCTATATCCTAATGTTTCTCTGACTGCTATAGCTGTGTTTCTAAAACTCATTAGCTATAGCAAGAAAGGTCAAGAGAAACTATACTGTTAATGCTTAGTTGTTATAGATTTAGTTTCAGGTGTTTATTAAATTGATTCATAAAGACATGCAAATAAAGTTGAATTAAAGCTGCATGGGACAATACTACTGGGAGTCTGCTGCTCTTCATAGAAAAGTCAACAAACAATTAGGATGCAATTATTAATTAGAGTGTCATGCACTAAACAGTCAAGCTAAAGCTTGCTCTTTACGACACACAGGCATCAAGAATCAGGACATGAACCTCAACCGTGGTTGCTAAAAAAAAAAAAAAAAAAGCTGCATAGTTCATGCCGCAATGCATGCTGGGTGCCAGCATAGTACAAAGCTCCCAGCATGCATTGCAGCATGAATAAATTATGCAGCTTTATGTTCTTACAATCTCTTTCTTTTCCTTTATTTTGTTGTTTTTGGAAGGTGATATTTCAGTAGTGTTTTTTTTTTTACTTGATTTTTATTTTTTTGTTTGTCACCATCATTGAGATTCAAAGACTAATTATTGATGTCTGTGTGTTTATAAGTTTTGCCATAGATCAAACATTCTCATTGTAAATATTGTTTGTATTTTATTGGAGCTTCAGTGGTTTCATTTATGTATATTATTTATTTCTCACACATAACTAATATGATATTGAATTAAAAAAACAAGCAGGAAAGGATGGCTATGTTATCAAAAATAATCTCTTCAGACTGACAGTTTAATTTTCTTTCAGCTTTCCATGCTATATATTTAAATAGTGTAATTAACACTATCTATAGCAGCCAAATTAAAAGACATTTATAGTAAGAAGTTGAAGAGGCTGACTAAAGCAGACTCTGTTCTCCATCATGGTGACTTCAAATGAACAACAGAAATTTTATTAAGAGCTTTTGTTCACATGACAGAAATAAAGTCACTGGTCAGTAATAGGTGAAGCTCCATGATAAGTTGTTTAATTTGATGAGTTTTTTTTAAAGATGTTGAAAAATAACATTTTTTATAGTGTAATTTGTTTTATTTTTATTGATTATTATTTTATTTAGAGTTTTTTTTTTCTCAGTTGATTTCATCTTTGGTTTTGGCTTGTGTTTTTCTGTCCTTCAGTGATTCTGCTTGTTAACAGTTTTCATCAACAATTCTCAATCCTCTTTTAGTTAGACACTTAATTGTCTAATTAACTTCATCACTGTCTGAGTGTTCAGCCCTCTGTAGTGAGGACACTAGTTAGGATTTTGCTCTGGAATTTAAGGCTTACGTGTGTTCGAATGAAAAATACAGACTTTGGGATTTGTTTTTAACAGAAATATTCTGGAAACTGAATTTACGAATCTAAAATGTTGAAAACAGCAGATTACTGGCAACCACTGCTCCCAGTATTTTGACATACATTTAACAGATATTTTACACAATAAGAGTTTGCTAATTAACACTCTGGGTGTTAAAAATTTTAACACTTTCAAAAATGTTATTTTAACACTTATAGTGGTTCCCATATAAACACTGAGGGAGTGTTAATTTTAACTCTAAGGTAGTTAAATCTACCAAATCTAAAATTTGCAGTGTGAGATCGATAAAAAATACAGACTGTTGAATGTGCTTTTAACAGAAATATTCTGTAAACTGAATTTATGAATGTGAAAAACAGCAGATTACTGGCAACCACAGCTGCTGGTATTTTTCCGTAAAATCTAAAAATGAAAAAAAAGAAAGAAAAACAGCAAAACGGTTTTTGTGTCACCATTGTGGAGGATAATAGCGTCTCTGTTCAAGTCCAAGATGAACTGGGAAAATTTGATGTAATGCTGCTTCTTCTTTTGTTTAAAGGTAACTGTGTAGTTACTAATGCTGTCAAAATCTGTTTGCTAATTGCAATCACACATGAAAACATTATTATTGCATCTAAAGACTTTAAATTTTTTTGCACTAAGCTATGATTTTGTAAAATGAACAATGTATTAGTTAATGAAATATGGTTATATTTTATAAATTTATACAGTTATATAAAACTTCCATGTTTTTCACAAAAAGGTTCTGGCAACCACAGCTGCTGGTATTTTTTCGGAAATTTAACAGATATTTTACACAATAAGAGTTTGCTAATTAACACTCTTTTAGTGTTGATAATGTTAACACTTTCAAAAGTGTTATTTTTAACACTTATAGTGGTTCCCATATAAACTCTGAGGGAGTGTTAATTTTAACTCCAAGGTAGTTAAATCTACTATCTAAAATTTGCTGTGTAGTTTGAGTGCCGGCTGGCTCAGTTGGCATTTCTGTGTGGAGTGCATATTTTCCCTGCGTTGACGTGGGTTTCCTCCGGGTGCTCCGGTTTCCCCCACAGCCCAAAGACATGCGCTGTAAGTGAATTGGATGAACTAAATTGGCCTTAGAGTATAAGTGCGTGAGAGTGTATGGGTGTTTCCTAGTACTGGGTTGTGGCTGGAAGGGCATCTGCGTAAAACATATGCTGTAATGGTGGTTCATTCTGCTGTGGCAATCCCTGATAAATAAGGTACTAAACCAAAGGAAAATTAATGAATTAATTCATCTTTTGGGTGAATTATCCCTTTAATGTCTACTGCACTACCGTTTCACTAAGTGTCACTTTTTGCTTTCCTTTTAAGTAACGGGATTATTATATCATTTACAATCCAGTAAACATTCATATATAGAAAAGTGTGTTTGTGCTAGTCAATTGATTTTATTGTCTAATGACACACTGCATGTCTAAGTAAATTCTGGCTTTCCAAACAGTTTAGAAAGGTCGCTGTGCATCTGGCAGTGTTTTGTTCTGCATTGTAGCTTATTTGGTGTTCATCCGTCACTGGATCCTCTGGGCGATTCAGCACCGCTCTTGTGTTGAGATCAGTCAACTCCGCCTCCACCTGCCACGCGCTCAGTTATTGCTGGATCCGAGCTGCGCTGCGCCTGGCATACAGTACGCGCTCCTCTGCTCACAGCACGCACTTCATCTAACTATATAAAACTGCCGTTTGAACTTTAACGTAACTCTTGACTGCTTATACACTTGGCCACAACAAGAGAGATAATTGCGTTTCATAAATAGCGTCGTGAACAGTTCGATAACACTAAACGCTCTGGCTTAAACGAGTATGGACAGTTTCACACTGCTCGAGGAAAAGATGCTCAGCATCAAGAAGTTGTGGATATAAACGAAAAGAAGCTCATTCATAATATCCTATGGCTTGAAGGTGAGGTGCATGTTTTACACAAAACTATTTAATGTTTTTGTGTTTTTTCCTTTAAAAAGCAACTGCTTAATTGCAGCCACTCAATTGCCTTTTTGAGTAGGTTTTTTACATTGTTTTAATGTTTGAAAAATCAAGGCCAAAGTTACCAATTGAACTAATAAAACATTTACTTTAAAAAAAAAAAAAAAAAAAAAAAAAAACGCTTGCCAAACTATTAATATTAACAAATATTAACCTTGAATTCAAATACTGCTAAATAACAGAATGTTTTATATTAAGTTATCCATTAGATTAAATAAACATCATACATTAGATAACATAAACACCATAATGTGCATGACATCATCAATTTGATTACTTCAATTTCAATTTTAATTCAATCATCAATTTTTAATTCTATTATTTAAATGAAACTTATATTTAAAACAAATATAATTTGGCATTTCATTGCAGATTACATGGTACCTATTTTTTCTTTAAACAATGACTTATAATAAACATACAATTGATTATATTGGGCATATATCCTCATTTCTTCACTGTATTTTAGAAAAAAAAAAGTCATTGTCTCTTCTGTAATATATGTTAAAGTTACTTAAAACAATAACCTGTGAGGTTTTAAGGGCAGCATTTTAAAATAGTTCTCCATTAAAATTCTTAACATTCTTGATGCAATCCATGTTACACAGGACAGGATGACTTTTATACAGAGTAAATAAATGTGAGATGATCGTAAACATTGTTTATAAACAGAGAGATGAAGCTCATGTGAACTCAAAGTTTTCCCGAGAGATTTTTGAAGGGGGAAAAACAGATTCTGAAGATTGATTAACAATTACATAATCACGTTTTAACTCACTACATCTTGAGACATTTTAGTTCATAATATTTAACACTTTAGACCCTTTTACTAGAGTACATTTAATTAATAATGATGATGATGATGATAATAATAATAATAATTGTAATAATAACAATCAGTGTTCGTGTGACATGGTGTTTTTGTCTTCCTTTACAAAAACCAAGTTGCCTAATCTACAGATGTTAAAATGAGTCCATAAAGTGCATGTAAAAATGTGCTAACTCACTTACAGTACATTGATTAAATAGGGGAGATGCTGTTCAAATTTATAGACGCTGATTTGTGCATGATGATTTTTTTTTAAATTCATCTCTGCAAGAGTCAAGTGTATGAATCATTTGACATGAGGAAGGAAGTATGATGAATGAAATAGTCTGTTTCCTGCAAAAATTGATCTCTTGGTTAGAATGACCGCACTGAATGACATTAAGCATGAAGCGCACGAGAAATACTTTCATGTGGAAAAATGAAAGACTCTCTCCCCTTGGGGCTTCTTGCGTGAAGAGGCGTGGACCAGAGAGCATTTTCTTGACTTTTTCATGGAGGAAGAGGCAGACACCACAGACTGCCCTTTTGTTATTTAACAGAGCTTGCTTTTAGGGGCTTGTAGAACAGGGGGCAGTGTTTCACAACAGCTTTCAAGAACATATTTAAACCACTGAGAACAGGAAAAACAGATAATGAACCATAATAATGCATGGCAGTTACTTGTATTGATCAAAAATGTACCTGGGGCTTAGAATAAAAAATATCACAAATAGCAAAGGTGGTCAATACATTGTATACTCTATTCCAGAAGCTGGGCTCTGACAGGACCATTTAATATTTGGCACATTAGTATTTGCTAGGGATGCAACAATACAGTTAGCCCACCACGGTTCAATACATACCTTGGTTTCTTAACACAGTTTTCGGTTTGGTTCGGTTTGGTTGACACGTGTTTTATATATATATTTTGTTTTACTTAAAAGCCAAGAAAAGTAAACTAGTTCCTAGTGTATTGTATAAAAAAAATAAACACTGAAATCTCCCAGCTGGCTGCTGGTAGCCCATGTACAAACTGGAACACATAAAATCCTACACTTTGAAAATAAACATACATGTTAAGTTAATAAAGATAAATTGGCCATAAAAAAAAACATATGTGTACTTAAGTAGACATAAATAAACCATCTTAATTGTAACGCAAATCGAGTGCTTTTATAAAATGACAAAAGCCCACATCTCCCATCACCGAAAACAGCTGCAAATCTTTAACAATAAACATCCGCACTGCCTTTGTTATTTATATGTGTCTCTCAGAACCAGTTGGGTATGTTTGCTTGAACTATTCAAGGATTGTTGCTATTTGGAGCATTTTATTACCTTCTCTGCTATCCTGCCTTCAGACATTGATATTGCTGAGTGATGGTGCAGCAGATGTGCAGAAATTTTTTTACGTGTAAAACAATGCTTGCACACAGTTACTTTTTGTTCATCGTTTTTTCTTTTATTGGCATTATACTTACTGGCAAAACCTAAATGTCCTCACACCGCAGATATGAAAGACGCCAGTGCTTTCTCATACTGTTGCCTCACTTCGCCGGCACTTCCTTGTACTGTTGCCTCACTTCACCGCCGGTCGCAATGTTAAAGTGTGGAATGATAGTCAATCGCCCCCTAACTTTAGAGCATAGTGATTAGATATTTACTTGCAGGGAGGAGTTTCCTCATCTCAGCTCATGGATATAAAACGCACATAAGTGAAGTTTATTCATAAACTAATTTCGAGGGGAGCACGTGATTATGATTGAACACGGCTGGTTCTGCATTAGCATGCATGATCCACCAATCAGGCCATTCCTAACCCACTACAAAGAGCCAGGGTTTTTTTACTACAGTCATCTTCGATTTGAAGAATCCCCCTTCCACACCTACCTCTTCACCTTTCCCTCCATAGGGCAGCACAGTGGCCCAGTGATTAGCACTGTCGCCTCACAGCAAGAGTGTCACCGGTTCTAGTCCTTTAACAGGCCGGCGGTCGTTTCTGTGTGTAGTTTGCATGTTCTTCCGTGCTTGCGTGGGTTTTCCCCGGGTCCTCCGGTTTCCTCCCACATTCCAAAAAACATGCACAACAAGTAAATTGATAAATCTACATTTTGCACTACAGTTAATCTCTCACCATGCAGCATATCTTTTCATAGAATTAAATTTTTAGTCATCAGTTTTTTCAAGGGGGAGTTGTCGAGATCTACCTGAGCTCAAGGCTCCCCTCTCATCGCCCTCCAAAAGAACCTTTGAGCTCAGGGCTCTCTCCCGGGACAGCATGCCAAACTTGCTTATAATCAATCACCAGCTAAGTGTGAACTTTTGAAATTATTTAAACGCAAGACCGAGAAAACCACAATTCACAAGTGTGTATTGAACCGTGGAGGTTGTTCCGTACGGTTCAATATTATATTGAGAACCGTGGCATCCCTAGTATTTGCATAGTTTGAAAGTACACTCATGGATTTATTTTATTATATTGAGAGGCAAGCAAATAAATGCTTAATTTTGTGGAACTACTGAACTCAGAAAACCTATTGTAGAAAGATTTTCATTCAACACATTATGGTCTAAATATATTTGGTAACAGATGGTGGAAAAGATATTCCGTCTGGGAAATTGTGTCTCGGAAATGTCAGCACTGTGATTTTAACTGTGGTTACAACTGTACAGTACACAATGGGTTTCTATTTAAGAATCTAACAAAGGTCACTGTTATGCAAGACGATGTCTTTATATCTCTATGTAATCCAGCATATGGCATATAACTCATAGGAAGATCACATTTAATGTATGCATTTTTGACTCAGACAAAATCTTTCATGACATTTCTAGCTTTCTTTTTACCTTGCTGCCTACAATGCGATTCTGTTTAATTTAGATGACAAGGCAGAGACATAAGGGGCTTTAGACCATGACTAATGTTATGGATCATAACCATGGGCAAACTTAAATAACTACTGTCTCTAAAATGTGCATGCTTCAGCAAGTGCGGGCCCAGCTGGAGAGTTGTTCGGACATTTTACAACCATTTTAAGCATGCACATTTCTGGAAGAAACTTGTGTTCAAGCCTAGGGTGCACAGCACTCAAGATGCACTTAAAAATACAATATAATTACAAATTCAATTTAATTAATATTAGTTAAATTAAATGTAGTTATAACAAACAAGTAGCTTAATAATAATAATAATAATAATAATAATAATAATAATAATAATAATAATAAAAATAAATGTACATTCTAAAAATGCTGTTGCATCAATGAATTTCAACTACATTTTAAACTAAAATTAAATAATGATTAAGCTTCTCCATATTTTACCCAAACTTGGGTTGAAATAACCCAGCATTTTTGGAACAAATAACATACAAATACAGATGTATTATCATGCAGATTTTGCAAAAGTGAAATATTGATTTCAGATTTTTTGCTCAGTGAATAATAAATGTCACACAAAGCCTTTGTATGACGTCAGATGACTTGAAATGTTATGTGCAAGTCGCATTGATATAATGGCACCCTTCTAAGGCTAAATTACTGAACAAATTCTTCCCACAATCTGTTAGAGCTCTCAACTCCAATCTCTGAAATATTATCCACAGTGCCATCTCCCAAAACCAGGTCCCCATCTACTCCCCTTCACATCACATAAAAACCTCAAAACACTATGCAATTCTGAGTGTGTCTCACGCAGGTGAGTGGGCTTGACAAACCACTTGTAGAAAACACTCTTTTATTTCTCTGACATTTTAACCAACACTTGCACCAGTTTGCACATTTGCGCCAGAGACTTTCTTACAATAATTCCATTTTTATAGAAAAAAAAGCACTGAATGTGCTTCACACAGGTGAGTGGGCTTGACAAGCCACCTGTAGAAACACTTTTCTTTTTATATGCACCGTACACTTAAACTCCATCTTAGTACTCAATAAGGGAAACAATTTTTACTTGTGGATATACCACAAATCATGTTGCACTACTTGTTTTCTTCAACATTAAAATACCTATTTTGCACAATATCTTGCTTTATGGTTTTGTCTCATGTAAAAACACTTGTATAGTCTGTCTTAAGTTATGTGTATTTAAGTATTTATTGGACAGTTGAAGTCAGAATTATTAGCCCCCCTGAATTATTAGCCCCCTATTTATTTTTTTCCCCAATTTCTGTTTAACGGATAGTATTATTCTTCGACTCATTTCTAAACATAATAGGTTTTATAACTCTTTTCTAATAACTGATTTATTTTATCTTTGCCATGATGACAGTACATAATATTTGACTAGATATTTGTCAAGACACTTCTGCACAGCTTATCGAAAAAAAAAAAAAAAAACATTGCCTAAAGGGGCTTATAATTTTGTCCTTAAAATAGTTTTTAAAAAGTAAAAAATTGCTTTTTATCTAGCCGAAAAAGATTTTCTCCAGAACAAAAAATATTATCAGAGATACTGTAAAAATATTCCTAAATCTGTTAAACATTAGGGAAATATTTAAAAAAAGAAAAAAAAAATCAATGGCGGGCTAATAATTCTGGCTTCAACTGTATATGTATAGATATTGAGTATTGTAGCTGACACTAATCGGTCAGCTTGTGTTTCTTTTATGTTTGTTATGTTTCATATTTCATTTTTTGAATGTGTATTGGTTTACGTTTATTTTACAAATTTCCTTGTTGGATGGAGTCTAAGGTCATGTGATCCTCCTTGATTCATTTAACCTGCAAGAGTTGGTTTAGACAGCAAAGTGAGATCTCAATGCCAACACATGTTAAATGCTCATTATTCTACTGCTGGTTAATAGGCCAATGCGGTAAAAGAAATATTGTTTGCGTGTGAAACATTTGGTTTGTTTGTTTGTTATTGTTTTAGTTTTCATGATGTTCAATAAATAAAATGCATGGACATCAGTATTTAGGAAGTGCGGGTAGTTACAGGTATGCTACTGTATTTATGTATAGGTTTAAAATAGCTCTCACCTCTACTCTTTTGTTTATATTTATGATTATGTTTATTCATGTACCAACACAGTACTGCAAGACATGACATTTCATTTTACTGTATATCCACACATGTTGCAGAATGACAATAAAGCTCAACTTGACTTGAATTGACTCAATCAATTCCTTTAATTAATGATTGATGATTCAAAATTAAAATAATTTTGAGTTAGCTAACTAAAAACATTACATTTTGTTTAATATCGTTCTTTGAAAACATTTTTAACATTCAGAAAGTACTTTTATATTATGCATGTTAATGGAGTGATATAATCCAAGGGTTTTCTTTTCTTTGCTTACAAGTACTAAGCAATGCACATACATAGAGCACTTGATGCATCATGCATTACTGACAAGAATCACTGCTTTTTGGGACATCATGACGATATGAGTAAGCAAGTTTATTTTGTCAAGTTTATCGCCCTTTATTGTGCTTTTTATTTTCATTTTTTATTTTAATTAATAATTTTTAAAGCAGATAAAAAGAACCGACTTTGTAATAGTAATTGAAAGATCAAAGAAAGAAAGAGGTAAATGATTTGAAGTCAAATTTATAAAAATGTAACACAAGGCTACATAGAGTTCAAAAGGCAAGATGTCCTCCTTTTGCTGTCCAAAAGTGATTGTTTATTTACTTAGAAAGCATAACACATACAAGTAAACTGTCTACTTTAGTGCTTCAAATCCCTTGTAAAGAAATAAAATGTCAAAATATGGTGAAATAGTCATTCAATGCAACAGATATACAGAAGTCAGAATTATTAGCCCCCCTTTGAATTTTTTCTCCTTTTTTAAATATTTCCCAAATTATGTTTAACACAGCAAGGAAATGTTCACAAAATGTCTGTTGTTTATTTTTTTCTTCTACACAAAGTCTTAATTGCTTTATTTCGGTTTTGAATTTTTTAAACATCATTTTAAAAACAAAAAATATTAGCCTCTTTAAGCTATATATATTTTTTGATAGTCTACAAAACAAACCATGGTTATAAAATGACTTGCCTAATTACACTAACCCGCCTAGTTAACCTTAGTTATTAAATCTATTATGATTAGAAATATGTTGAAAAAAATCTGCTCTCTGTTAAACAGAAATTGGGGAAAAATAAACGGGGGTAATAAATCAGGGGGGCTAATAATTCTGACTCCAACTGTATATGAAAAACATCATTCTGACTTGTAACTAATCGGGCTTGTAAACATCAAACTATATGATTCAATATTGTAATATATATATATATATATATATATATATATATATATATATATATATATATATATATATATATATATATATATATATATATAATAATAATAATAATAATCTCCTGTAAAGCGTATGGAAGCCTGAAACCATTAACCAAAAAAACCAAAAAACATAATGGATAATAATGCTAATGCTGCATCTTTGGTGGTACACTGGGAAGTAGACAAGGCCATTATGCGATTGTCTGTGAGATGCTTCATGTGAACAGGTAAATTTTGTGTTTGTTCCAGGGGAGAGACTCTTTCTATAGTACAATAATCTCTGGCTCAAACTTTATGTACACTATCAAATAAGAGACAATCAAAATGTGCATAGCAATTTTAAGACTGGTATATGAAGTACAAGCAATCTATACAAAATGACCATTAATTAGTTTTTTTTGTGGCTCACTGAGACTCTGATATAGTCTTTTTATGACAAGTTTTGATATATAAACTCTTGTTACACTGAAGATCAATTCATTGGGCATCTTCTTTAAACCATGTTAAAAATGTGTCATTATTACTCAAGACACAATATACAAAGACACCAATTCTCATCAAGACACTTTATTACATTTAATACATGAAACCTCTTTTTGTCTATGTTAACAGGATAACAACAGCCATGTCAGTTAAAAAACACCTACAAAACCCAACAAGAACAAATAATAACTATAATGCACAAACAGCAATAAGAATAAAACACAAAAGTCCATACAATAAATATTATGCATCTATTCTAACAGATCATCAAAATAAAATATGAGCATGTTAATTTGCAAATATAAGCACATTGCTGGCAGAATTGGTTTCTTTTATTGTATGCTCACCTTCATGTAAAAACCGCATTTATTTTTACACTCTTCACAATGTACTTTTGGTTTGTAAACATAAGTCGTTGGGAAAAGGATCCTTGACCTATTACTTGCAAACATACAAAAAAAGCATCATGTGTCTACTAAAGGCTTGATTAATGTGTTGCATCTTTTACATGTTAATGGCATGAAGCTAATTACCTAAGGATGCATTCATCATCATGTCCTGTTTTTAATACGGATGAACTTTGCACACTGCCTTTCCCTGTTAAGCAATGCTGCCTTTGGCTTTGATCATTTAAAATAAAAATAGGAAGATTAAAGGTGATTGTATTGTGCATTTTTCAGTGAAGACATGTCTATTTTTAGTAGTAAATCTCTAGCATGCGCTTACAGATGGATGTACATTCAATTTTGTAATTTAATAGCTTTGTTAAATAACTGTAGCACTAACCTTTTCTAGATGTGTGTATATTTCATTGTAACATGGTTATTGTATTTAAAGTGCAAAACACAGAAGAGTGTTAATGTCTTTTTCCTAAGTAATTATGGTGTAACCGTGGGGAGTGACACAAACAACTGAGGTTGGATCCACATGCAGGTCTATTCAGTGGTCAGGCAAGCAATGGTCAACACATGCAGGTGCAAATAGATGTATAAAGGCAAATCCAGAAATGTAGTTGATATAACAAGCGAGAGGTCGAAAGGCAGGTGGCAGACAGAGATAACTATGTAAACAAGGCTAGAGTCAAAACACAGGAAAACAAGGCTAGGAAACCACGTAGTAATGTCACTATGGCAGATAACAAGACTCGGCAATCTGAATAGGTGAGTGTGTGACTTAAATAGTGTGTGCAATCAGTCGCTGACAATCCTCAGGTGGTGTGAATGTAATCAGTTTAGATGAGGAAGCATGTGTGTCTGGGCGAAGTGCATGTATGAATATGTAGTCCAACAATGGCGAAATTGTAGTCCAAGGTTATAGAGAGTGAAATCCAGCGATCTTATTGATTAAGATCGCTGGTTATCGTGACAAATGGCACATTTTTACCATGATTTAGAGAAGATACTCGCTCAAATGACATTCAATGTAATAAGTTTGTTTACCAAACGATATCATAAAAAGACTATTTTAGGATCACGGTGCTGCCCCAAAATACTAATCACTGGTCATTTTAAATTTTTATGCTTTAACACTTCCTTGCATACCATAGACTCACTCACAAAATGGTGAGGTTTGTAATAGAATTAATACATATTAAACCCCTTTAACATTATTGAATGTACATAATGAATTACTATGTGTTGGTTGTGAGTCACAGTTTTAAAGTTCATATTCAAACGGTTCATTTTATTTTCAAGATCTGAGGAGAACTATCTGCTGCTGCTTTCAGTAGGATGGCAATGCATGTCATGTGAAATGACATTCAAACTCACATTATTAGCATTTAACACCGAATAAAGCACATGAGGTGTACCTGAGGTAATCATTGTTAGTTTTCTGTTGTTTAGCTGCAAGAAATAGAAGCCCTCTCTGATATTTTAATTCAAGGTGTTGTTTAGAACAAAAACTTATTTTAATATGGAAAATATTTCTTCTATCACATGCCGTTGCTTTTATATAGAACATGATTTAAATCAGGTTTTAGGCTCGATCATCAGACTCGCTCTTTTTAGTCCTTGATCTGGCAACCTTTGTTTGATCCAGGAATGTAATACCTAGTTCAACTACTGGTGTCAATGGTACATACTGCACCTATAACTATTGGTAGTCAGGATGTTGTCTTTTTTACTTCTGTTTGTGACATGTGCTGTACCTCACCATACAATCAGACATGTGCAAATAAATAAACTACTAGAACGTTGATAATACAAAGTCTGGATACTGGCCTAAGCTGTCTTAAACCTTTAACTTATAATAGAAATCTGGATAAAGCTTTACACTACATACATATCAGCACATAACAGTTTATTAAGCATAATCAGCTTAAGAACGTGCAAAAAACTGCAACAAAATCCCTTTAAGACAAGTTATTCTGGCTGAATGTGGAAACATCAAATTCTCCAAAACTGTTTGCCAAGCTTATTATTACATGACATATTAGGTAGCAACAATACAATTAAACAACAACTGTCTCATTAGTTTCATTTCTAAACGTCAAAATCAAACAAAATTTGAATATTTTTAGGTTGCCCAAGCGCACTCAAAAGGAAGATCACAAGATCACAAAACCAACCTCTTTTATGGCTGTTCTATACATTATCATCCTAATTTTTAATTAGGATAATTAAATAATTAATTAGGATAATTTTTCGCCTTATCTTGCTGCTCTTCTGAAGTAATCCACAACTTGGTTTTGATGGCAAATCTGCCCCAGAAATGCTGTCATGTGAGGTGCATTTGACTGGACAGACTGATTACAAATCCTAAAAACTTTTGTTATTAAGTGAACTTAAAGTACATATTTCAAGCTTCATGTGGATATATTTCTTATGTCCCTGAAGGAAATATTTGTTGAGATTCTAGTGTGTTCATTGACCACCAAACTGCTGTAAATGCACACATCTCATCCGAGCTTCTCCCCAGAGAAACATCAGTCTATAGCAATCAATGATTGGCTTCTGTACTTGTAGGTGGGGTTTCATTCGCCATATTGATCGTTACACTTTTCACCATTCAAAACTATACGAGTGACTTGTCTTATGTATTCTATAGTCTTTGTTAACTCAATGGAGGCTTTAAATGTAAAAATGATGTGACAAAAAGTTAATTCAGTGCAGTTTTATATGAATGGTCAAAATGATTTCCATCTTCATTCTAGAAGTTATAGAATTTCGGTAGTTCTAATGGTAATCACACAAGAATGAAACCGAAAATAATCATTCTGCATTAATGACAGCCGTTTGCATAACTTCTCAGTGTGCTACGGCCTTTGGTATCAACAGTAAGCAAATAGAAAAAGCAGGGGTCAAATATAGGCAAGAAAAACCAAAGTTCACCAAACAGTTTAATCCTTGGATCAGTGCATGAATAGCCTTAGCTGTGTGTCTTTGCTATCAGTGGAAAACAGGAATTGGTGTGTGCAAGGTGCATGCTTGTATTTGTAGTTTTTTAATGTGGTGTGTGTGTAGTTCTCCAGCGATCCACGAGGACTAAATTGTTGGAGTTTGTGACACAACGCAGTTTAATCTTAATCTTAATCATTAAGTTAATTAATGCTTAATCAACAACTGCTTTTGTGATTTTCTGGGTTTCATCATTACAATTGCAGCTTTTATCCCCTAAATTTTGATATGTTTTAAATTAGATTTATTGGCAGTCCCTAACACGCTACACATAATTGTTTTGCTTTGACACCAGCCAAATGCTATATAAAAAGAGGGTGTTCCAGACCCACATCATCATCCGCTTGATGACATTTTCCAATCTGCTGTGGCAGGAGAGGTCTTGCTTGACCCTTGAGACATGGTGACACCTTCCTATACAGGAAACAGGCTTGAGACGCGGTTGTTAGGATACAGCATGGGCACACAGTCCTAATGAGCTCATCTGAGGCTTGTTATAGTGTTTCTCTGCTGCTGCTCTCCAAGAAGCAGACGTTTCTCCAGTTTCCCTAATGGTTGCTTCAGAATGAGTGAGTTCAGGAACCGACAGAACTGGAACACTGGAATAATGTGGGTTTGACACACCACAATACTTAAATCAGTGTTTTCTAACAATTACAGCATTGTTCTGTGTGCTTATTTAATTCAGATTATGTGGAGAATCTTTGTTCCATTAAAGCTTTGATCACCTGTGGGTGGAACAGAAACTCAGACTGTGGCCTTTTGGGTAAATTGATTTTTTTTCTTCCATCATGAAATGCCAGGGTAGTAATTTCAGACCATGGCATAAAAATTAAATCACAAAACCCTACAAGTCAATGTACAGTTATGTCCAGACATAATTGCTCTGCATTGCATTTTATTGTTTTAATTTATATATTATTATTATTATTATTATTATTATTATCATCATCATTATTATTATTATTATTAGCTATTTTTTGTCAAATCGTAAATGTTTCAAAACAACCTTATTTAGGTCATACTGAGGATAAAGTTAAAAGAATAGTTCAGCCAAAACCAAAAAATTTGAAAAAATTAGGAAATTTTGGTGTTAATATACAACTCTCAGGTCATTCAAGATGAGTCTTTTTTTCTGTTCAACAGAAAATTTAAAAAATCATTAACTGAAACTGTGGTCCCTGGAGATTGGTAAAATGCCAAAGTCAACAGCTGCCAGTACTATGAGAGTAAAAAAAACAAAAAACAAATACAAAACAACATGCAAGTTGCACCTGTTGCTCTTGAAAATACAGTAAAGGCTTGGGCTGTATGAAAAATGTATGAAATATGAAAACGCACATCTCCCAAAAACTAGCCATGATAACATATCTTTAAAACACCACACTAGTACTACTGCATTTTATTGATGCTGTGTTTTGGTATATATATATATATATATATATATATATATATATATATATATATATATATATATATATATATATATATATATATAAATTTGCAGATATATGTGGAATGATATTGGGAGTGTCAAGATATATCACTGTTTACAGTGTCAGGTTCAGTGTTACTAAATCTAGTAATTTGCACTGTGCTTACCTCCAAAATCACGTATATACAATATGTTAACAAACTATCATATAAATATATCTACTAAAAGACAGAAAATATTACTTTCCAAACTGTACTGTAAATAAATCATACAAACATTTTCAAATTTGTCAATAATACCACTGAAATTAATTTAAAAGACTGAATAAGTCTTAATTTACGCACATCTACACAAGTAAATAAAAAGACTCAATCAAGAAAAAAGAAAACAACAAGGTGAATCCAATTGCAAGTCTTTAATGAACAATGGTCAAAATCAAAAGGGTGCAAAAAGAGTCCAAAAACTAAATAACATTGATCAGTTAAGTAGCAGGGTGTGAATAATGTTCAAGATACACGGCAGAGAAGCGTTCAACGAGAGTCCTGACAAAACACAGAAAGAACTTAATGAAATAATAACGCACTGACAACCAAGTCAAGCACTGCCGCTCAAATAATGATGCAACTGAATATGGCACATCTGAGCTGCTGATCGGAACAGCTGATCAGCATTACGTAAATTAATCACATGATCACAACACATGCATCACCGACACAGGAAGTAAAGCAAAACACAACCACGTGACAACAAACACCAAAGAAATAGGAAGCACACGCGTCTGCAACCGTAACAAGGAGATACAATGCATTGACAAAAGTTTGGTACACCTTCAGATAATTTAGGTCAGGTTTTCCAATGAATTCCATAGCCATCTGTGTATAAAATCAAGTACCTAGGCATTCAGACTGTTTCTTCAGAAATTTGTGAAAGAATAGGTCACTCTCAGGAGCTCAATGAACTCAAGTGTGCTATTATGATAATGTGCCACCTGTGCAATGAGCCCATTTGTGAAATTTCCTAAATATTCCACCCTCAACTGTTTAGCCATTTAAATCGACTAGCCTGCACAGAGTCCTGACCTCAACCAAATAAAACTGAAGAAGAGTGGAGACCGACAAAACCTTCTAATTCAGCATCAGTGATTGATCTCACAAAAGCACTTCTAGAAGAATGGTCAAGAAGTTCCACATACTCCCAACATTTGAGTTAAAGCTGTTATAGCTGCAAAAGGATCTATAATCTATATCAGATCTATAATAAATCCCACAAATTAAGATTGGTCGTCATTAAACTTCACATGCGTATAAAAATGGATGTACCAAAACATTTGGGAATGTACTGTATCTTGAAATAACAATAGATTGAATCATTAATTTTATTTCCTGACACTTACAGTGTGTTAATTGATATAGATGTTGAAATATCATTTTAAGATGTTTTAATGTCAAAATATTAGATTAAAATCTGTGCTTGTTTAATTGCTTCACCTTACGGGAAAAAAAAGATTTAACAGCACTCCCATGATGTCGTTTTAAAATTCATGATGATTTACAGTATAATGAGCATCATCATAATCTCATTTATCTAACAGCTTGTTCAATGAAAAAGCTATTTATATTAACCTCCATTTCAAGGTGGAAGGGGAGAATCCGGCAAAGCTCAGTATTTTCTGTGTTGGTAACTTAATCCAGCTGTAGGGCATACAGGGGAAAATGTGTGGTCAGTGTTTTATTTTGCTGTGTGAATTAGAAACACTGCACCGAGTATTTATTTCATGGGAGCGTTTAAAATTTAGAGATTAAGAAAATTGCTTATTGATTTTGACTTTTCAGCAGCAATAATCCACATTTATCGAGCTAGATTCACATGCAGTGTTAAATTGAGAAGGTCAGTTGTACCATGATAAAAATATAGTTTTTTATGGGACTTACTAGGGATTTATAAACAGAAACACTTTTTTTTTATTTTTTATGAATGACCGTATTATCAAACTTTAGCACAAATCTCACAATTTATATTTCTCCGCTAATGCATTTTAAACAATGCATGTAAATGTCATGGCACAAGTGTTATCATAATCTCATACTTCCAACAGCTTGTTCAATGAAAAAGCCATTTACATTAACCTTCTGTCTAGCGGTTGCTGGGCTGTATCAGGCAATTTCTTTACCATTTTGGAAAACAATTCACCTCGGGATCACATGAACGCAGAGAACTGAAGAGTCATTATGTCTTGGTGTAACGTGCAGGGTCAGCATGGGTGACGCTTCTTATATTGAATCAAACTGACTGCTTGTGGTTAAATGTTAAGAGATTTCCACCTTTTCATGTAGGTCACTGTGCTCATTGTAGGTTCAGGTACGGCTCCCCGTCTAACCGTAGCAGCAAAAGGGAGGCATTCAGAAAATGTCTATTAGATGAATTGTATAATTTACCCATTCGGCAGTGTGAATGCAGCCATGCTTCCGTGTCTGGCACAAATGCTTTTAGGTATGATTTGATGTCAAGAGGAGCAGGTGGATTTTCAATTTTAATTTCAATATCAATAGGTTGAAAGGAGCCATTTTCAATATACATTTCTCTTGTAGCTTGTCTCATCATATGTTTCGAGAAGAATGAATGCAATACATTGTATTTTATCTTGACATTGTAAGGAAGGTAGCATTTTTTTTGGTACTACATCCTTATTTTTTGTAGCATTTGGAGTTATTTGTATTCATGCATCCATTTACAAAGCCTTTCGTATAATTGTGTGTATGAGAGACAGAGTGTATCAGCTAAATGCATGAAAACTCCTTGCTTCTGATCCCACATCACGCTTTAGCACCTGCAGATTTATTCTTTCCATGCATCTCGATATGGTGAATTTAGCAAAGCCCTTGTCATTTCAATAGGAGAGACTGTCAGTCAAGAGCCTTAAATATTGAATGGCCTGGTAACTTAATCCACCTAGGACATGCTGGGGAGAATGATGCTGTCAGTTGCTTTTCACAATACATTCTGCTTGCCATACACAATTTATAAGGATGTTTTCATATTATATTTAAAGATTAGAAAGGTTGCTGATTTAGATTTTGCTCATACTGTGGTTCCCATTCACATGTAGCTGCAAACCTAGACCTAAACAAATTCTCTAACATTCGGATTTAATCAGTTTTGAAAGGGTGTAAATTACAAGGGCTATCAAATCAGAACCACTACTACAGTAGGAAAACATGAATTTACTCATCTTCTTGACATATTCAAAACTATATGACTTTCTTTCTCCAAAAGACCACAAAATAGTTTGTTTATGGAAATGTCCACAGTGCTCATTTCTATAAGGAATCTTCAAAAATGACGATAAGCATTTTTATATTCAATACAGTGTTCATGTAATCACCAAAATAAGGGTGAAAAGTATCTGTAGCCAAAAGTTTGACACAAACAGAATCTTGGGAGCTGATTCAAATGTTATCACTCGATTGAAGTAAGTAAAGGTTTATTTATATAGAACCTTTCCCAGACATTGAGTCACAAAGTGCTTTACAATAAGAGAAAACAAGTAAAAGAACACATGACAATAAAAAAGGCATGTTAAAACATATTAAAACTAATAAAAAATCCAAATACAACATCGCTAATACTGTTAATTAAAAGCTTGACCAAAAAGGTGTGTATTTAAATGCTTTTTTTATAAAAAGTTCAACTGATCCCAGAGTTCTCAGTGCTATCGGGAGAGAGTTTCAGAGCCGTGGGGCCACCACACAGAAGGCATGGTCACCTTTAGTTTTAAGACGAGTTCTGGGAATGGCTAAAAGGTCTTTGTCAGAAGACCTCAGTGACCGGTTGCATGAGTGACTACTTAAAAGATCTCAAATATATAGGGGTGCTTGACCATGCAGAGCTCTATATGTAATGACCAGAATCTTAAAATTTACTCTAAAACTGATAGGGAGCCAATGAAGCACAGGTGTAATGTGTGACCTCCTACTGGTGTTGGTTTAAAATCTCGCAGCTGCATTCTGCACAACTTGCAATCACTCCATGGAGGATTTGTTTAGACAAGTGAAAAGAATATTACAATAATCCAATCTAGAAGAGATGAAGGCATGAACAAGCATCTCCATCTCTTCCTTTGACACAATATCTCCTATTTTTGCAATGTTCCTCAGTTGAAAAAAGCATGTACGAACAACAGATTTAAAATGGCTATTAAAACACAGAGCTCGATTAAACATGACACCAAGATTTCTAATATCACTGCAATTTGAAGATGACAAACCCCCCAAAACTTGCCTGATCATTGGGGTAATGCTATCTGGAGCAAAAATTAACATGGGCGTTATCAATGGTTATCAGTTGATAGATATACCTTCTGCACCTACTAATTGGCTGTTATCATATATTCACATGGTTAACGTTATAGATCACATACGGCTGCGGCCGGAAGTTAACGAGAATTATTTATATTATTTATTAAATTTTACATTAATTGTATTTTATTACCGTCTACCCCTACCATAACCCTTAACCAAACCATCACAGTAATGTAAAAAGAGATCTGGAGTCTTCTCTATTATGGCTGATTAACTATGTTGATGAATGATAACAGCGGCGCAGAAGGCCCCTACTGGCCCATATCTATCAGCTGTTAACCACTAACGCCTATTCAATTGAGTGATAACATTCGAAGCGGGTGATCTTGACAGGTCCTCTGTGCTATATATGTGACTGAAAACTATAATTGCTTACACTCTATTATCATTTCATAATTATATTATGTTACACGTTTGCAGCTTTTAATTTCCAATATCTGATTATTAATAAGTGATGGTAAAAAATGATGGGTGGGGAAAGGATGAGAACTCAAATGCAGAACTAAAATGGTTATTTATTAGGGGTGTGATGAGATGCATACTCCACAAGACGAGACACAAGATTGGGTTCACGAGAACCAGACGATACAAGAATTTTATATTATTTTTTGGAATCTTCGTTTTTGACATATATGAATGGAAAATAGTCTTTTATTCAACTGAAAAACAAGAAATCACAAAATGCGAACTATTTAAATGATGTTTTGAACCAACTTTTAATGAATGTTTTTTTTTATTTTATTTTAATGAATTATATGCTGTAAAGGGCATGCAAACACTGCAAAATATTTTGCTTATACAGTTTATGAATGGGAAATAGTCTTTTTACATATACTTTTAAATATTAGCAAATTATTTACTAATATGTGAATGGAAAATAGATCTTTAATCAACTAAAGAAAAAAAAAACACAAAATGCAAAGTTTCCCACAGATGGGTTGCGGTTGGAAGGGCATCCGCTGTGTAAAAACGTACTGGATAAGTTGGAGGTTCATTCCGCTGTGGCGACCACGGATTAATAAAGTGACTAAACTGAAAAGAAAATGAATGAATGAAACAATTTAGGTGCTTTTAAAAATAAATGCAATGGATAGTATGTTATTTCTAGTTTAATCTTATATTTAATCTTATCTTTTACTTCTTTTTAATGAATTATATTCCATGAAGGACAGGTAAACACTGCAAAATATTTAGCTATACATAAGAAATCAAGTTCTTTTCCACAAATTGAGCTTAAAAAAATTATGTAATTTTTGGTACTTGTATTAATGATGTGACAAGTCTCGAGGAGTTTATGTGTGTGTGTGTGTGTGTACGTACTTAGAAATGTGTGTATCTGGGGTACTTTACTGACTCAATATAGTAGGTGCAAAGAATAGTGTCAAACAGCCGAACAGCTGTATATGTCCTGTTACAAAATGCAGCTAAAAGACCTTCACGATATTAATAGTTTGATTCAGATCTGGCGACGCGGTGGTGCAGTAAGTAGTGCTGTCGCCTCATAGCAAAAAGGTCGCTGGTTTAAGCCTCGGCTAGGTCAGTTGGCGTTTCTGTGTGGAGTTTCCATGTTCTCCCTGCGTTCGTGTGGGTTTCCTCTGGGTGCTTTAATTTACCCCACAGTCCAAAGGCTAAATTGTCCATAGTGTATGAGTGTGAATGAGTGTGTATGGATGTTTCTCAGAGATGGGTTGCAGCTGGAAGGGCATCCACTGCATAAAACATGTGCTGGATAAGTTGGTGGTTCGTTCTTCTCTGGTGAACGTTCGAGGTTACAGAAGTAACCCTTCGTTCCCCGAGGAGGGGAACGGAAGTGCCATGAATGGGAGGATTCGGATCAGAAGCCGCTTATCTGGAGAGTATTGAACAGGCCAATGAATGAAATTAATTGGCAGCGTAAGCTTGCGCAGGTGTGCGACATCTGCAATTATCTCAGCATATAAGCACACCTGAAGCCAGCAGACGCCATCCTTTTAAGCTGAAGAGACTTTCAAACAGCTAAGGGACAGTCATTATGGCGACGGAATATGGCACTTCCGTTCCCCTCCTCGGGGAACGAAGGGTTACTTCTGTAACCTCGAACGTTCCCCTTCGGTTGGGGAACTTCAGTGCCATGAATGGGAGAATATGGAAAGCGCCGTAATGACTGCACCTTACCAACACCCCCGATGAGGAGATAGTCAAGCAAGCGTGACGCACCCACATCATGGGGGGCGCGGTCCTCCAACGTGTCCCTGGCCCTAATTTATCCTACTTCAACAGAAGTTTTACGGATTTAGATATATTTTTTGGGAAGTCGTGAGCATCTAGATAATTCTAGGAAATACGACAGTACGTTGGGAAGCGTGCAATCCCGATAGGGAGGACGCTGCGGAGGCCATCCGTTACCCAAGGGGGGGATAGATGGCAGAATTTACCTATGGACTAGCCCTAAAAAGGGGGAGTACGCATAGCAAAGAGTGGTTAGCGGAGAGGGAAGACACGGGTCCGCCCAGGGGGGGGACTTAACCGTGGCGGAATAAGCATATGGGATCGCCTAGTGGGGATCACGCATAGCAGGCACCTATACCCAAAACGCGGACTGACCAGCGGGCAGACCTACAACGTAGTGGGCCAGCAAGTGACTCCTCCGCTGAGTCAGTGCTGGGGGCCACGGAGGAATCTGCAGGGCTCACCTGACGGGGAACTTTACTGACAGATAAAAAAGGCGCACGTACCTCCGTGTTAGGGAGAATGGCGCAGCAAGCGTGTTTCAACACCCTACCGAGTTGTCTCCTCAATCACCAAAGGGTTACCTAATACCCTTGAGGAAACCGGCTCCACTCGCAGATTGTAAAACCTTGCAAATGTGTTGGGTGTCGCCCAGCCCGCAGCTCTACAGATGTCTGTTAGAGAGGCGCCGCGTGCACGCGCCCAAGAGGATGCAACACTCCGAGTGGAGTGTGCACGTACTCCCGGGGGACACGGCTGACCTCGACTCGAATAAGCGAGTGAAATGGCATCCACAATCCAGTGGGATAATCTTTGTTTCGATACGGCACTTCCCTGCTGCCGACCGCCATAACAGACAAAGAGCTGCTCAGATGATCTAAAATTCTGAGTACGGTCCACATAAATGCGCAGAGCGCGAACTGGACAAAGTAAAGAAAGGGCTGGGTCTGCCTCCTCCGGGGGCAGCGCTTGCAGGTTCACTACCTGATCTCTAAAGGGGGTGGTAGGAACCTTGGGCACATAACCGGGGCGGGGTCTCAGGATAACGTGAGAGTAATCCGGCCCGAATTCCAGGCACGAGTCACTGACCGAAAATGCCTCCAGGTCCCCGACCCTCTTGATGGAGGCCAACGCAACCAGCAGAGCTGTCTTCAGGGACAGAAATCTTAGAGATACTGATTCGAGTGGCTCAAAGGGATCGGATCGCAGACTCGTGAGAACGAGGGCGAGATCCCAAGAGGAGGAGATGGATTAATTCGCCTAGCACCCCTAAGGAACTGGATGACCAGGTTATGCTTTCCCACGGTGCCGCCAGCTACCGCGCTATGATAAGCGGAGATGGCGGCCACGTAAACCTTGAGAGTGGAGGGCGACAGCCTGCTGTCCAACTTCTCTTGAAGGAAAGAGAGCACAACACTAATCTGGCAATTTCGGGGGTCTTCTCTGCGAGAGACGCACCATTCAGTGAATAGACTCCACTTCAGGGCGTAGGCGCGCCTCGTGGAGGGGGCTCTAGCCTGAGTGATGGTATTAACCACCGCAGTCGGTAGGTTACCTAAGTCTTCCTCGCGTCTAGGGACCACACGTGGAGGTTCCAAAGATCGGGGCGAGGGTGCCAGATGGTGCCCTGTCCCTGAGAGAGTAGGTCCTCTCTCAAAGGGATCCGCCAGGGGAGGGCCGTCGCGAGGAGTGAGAGCTCTGATATCCAGGTCCGGTTGGGCCAAAGGGGCGCAACTAGCAGAACCTGTTCCTCGTCCTCCCTGACCTTGCACAGAAACTGCGCGAGCAGGCTCACTGGGGGAAACGCATACTTGCGCATGCCCCGAGGCCAGCTGTGGGCCAGTGCATCCGTGCCGAGAGAGCCCTCGGTCAGGGAAAAAAACAACTGGCAGTGAGCGTTCTCGGGGGAAGCAAACAGATCGATCTGGGCCTCCCCGAATCGCGCCCATATCAGCTGAACAGACTCGGGGTGGAGTCTCCATTCTCCAGGGCGTAACAGCTGTCGTGAGAGCGCATCGGCTGCACGATTGAGCGTGCCTGGGACGTGAATGGCGCGCAGCGATTTCAGCCGCGGGTGACTCCAGAGGAGCAGACGGCGGGCGAGCTGAGACATGCGGCGAGAGCGCATACCCCCCATGCGGTTGATATACGCCGCCGCCGCCGTACTGTCCGTCCTGACCAGCACGTGTTGCCGCTCCAGCACCGGTAAAAGGCGGTGGAGAGTGAGGAACACTGCCAACAGCTCTAGGCGATTGATATGCCAATGCAGCTGGGCACCCTTCCAGAGGCCCGCAGCCGCATGCCCGCGACACACGGCCCCCCAACCCGTGTTGGAAGCGTCTGTTGAAACAACAACATGGCTGGACGCCTGTCCTAGAGGCACACCGGCCTGTAGGAACGAGGGGTCGTTCCAAGGGCTGAGGGCGCGGCGACACAGCGCAGTAACCGAGACCCGGTGTGTGCCCGCGTGCCATGCGCGTCTGGGGACCCGATCGTGAAGCCAGTGCTGAAGTGGTCTCATATGGAGCAACCCGAACGGCGGCTGCGGATGCCATATGCCCCAGGAGCCTCTGAAAGAACTTCAGTGGGACCACTAGTTTGCTGTCAAGCTCCCTCAGACAGTTCAGCAACAGGCGAGCGCGTTCCTCGGAGAGGTGCGCTACCATGGTGATCGAGTCCAGCTCCATCCCGAGAAAAGAAATCCTCTGCACGGGGGCGAGTTTGCTCTTTTCTCGGTTGACCTGAAGCCCCAGTAGGCGGAGATGCCGAAGCACCTCGTCCCTGTGCATAATCAATTGCTCCCGCGAGTGGGCTAAAATCAGCCAGTCGTCGAGATAACTGAGTATGCGAATGCCCGCGAGCCGAAAGGGCGCTAGGGCACCCTCCGCGGAGACAGAGAGAGCCCGAAGGGGAGGACCTTGTACTGCCACGCTCGACCCTCGAACGCAAACCGCAGAAATTGGCGGTGGCGTGGAAGAATGGAGACATGGAAATACGCGTCCTTCAGGTCTATGGCTGCAAACCAATCCCGAGGACGAACGCATTGGAGAATGCGCCTCTGCGTGAGCATTCTGAACGGCAGCTTGTGCAGACAGCGGTTCAAAACGCGCAGATCTAGGATTGGCCGTGACCCACCGCTCTTTTTGGGTACGATGAAGTATGGGCTGTAAAACCCACTCTCCATCTCGGCTGGAGGAACCGGCTCGATTGCACCCTTCGCCAGGAGGGCAGCAATCTCCTCTCGCAAGACAGGGGCGAACAGGGGGTTGACCCTGGAGAAATACACGCCCGTAAACTTGGGGGGCCGTTTCGCGAACTGAATCGCGTAACCGAGTCTGATTGTGCGTATGAGCCACCGCGAGGGGCTGGCCCGCGCTAACCAGGCAGGCAGAGCCCTCGCTAATGGAGTCATCGCTACAATCGCTGATGTACCAGCGGTGGGGCAGCGCGGAGTGGGTGTGCTGATCCGGGAAGCACGAGGGTCCCGCGGAAAAGCTGGAGGAGAGCGATTCACTCTGGCTCCGCACCCTGACTCCGGAGAGGGGGCTGGAGGGCTGAGGGAAGGGAGACCGTCCCCCCAGCGCTCGTGAGCCACTGGCGAAGCACGTAGAGTCTGCGAGCCGGAAGGCAGCGCGTCCCGGACTGGCAGAACTCGTGCAGTCACATCCGGGGAAGGGAAAAAGTGCTCTTTTACTGATGTTTTGGTGGCACTGAAAAGTACCGTTGTTATCGGGGCCCCGCCCTCCAGCGGGGAAAGAGCAAGTTTCCTCTTCTCCGGATGGCCTGTCTCAGGGACGCTTCGCGGTCCGTTTACCGGACTTAACGGCGCCCTGGGCAGGAGGGGCTGCCTGCTTTCGAGGTGAACGCCGCGCCCGCTTGGCCGGAGGCGCAGGCGGGGGCGGGGCAGCACTCGTTGGCGGGCGCCCTCGGCGAGGAACAGCGGAGGTGGATGGCTCGGCGGGCGGAGCGGGCTTACGGCCACGCCGATAGATGACATTGCCCATCGCATCCGACTGCTCTTTTACCGCCTTGAATTCCTGGGTGAATTCACCGACGGTGTCGCCGAACAGGCCAGCCTGGGATATGGGCGAGTCAAGAAAGCGAACTTTGTCAACGTCGCGCATATCGGCCAGGTTTAGCCAGAGGTGGCGTTCCTGAACCACAAGTGTGGACATCGTCCTCCCCAGCGCACACGCGGCGGACTTAGTAGTCCGAAGAGCATAGTCGGTCGCGGTGCGCAGCTCATGTAATAAGCTTGGGTTGGACCCGCCCTCGTGCAGCTCGGCCAGCGCCTGCGCTTGGTAGCGCTGGTAGGTGGCCATCGCGTGCAAAGCAGAAGCAGCCTGGCCCGCAGCCTTATAAGCTCTGGCTCCGAGGGAGGCAGACAACCTACAGGCTTTGGACGGGAGGCGGGGCAAACCCCGCCACGTAGAGGCGCCGCGCGGACAAAGATTGACCGCGATAGCGCGCTCCACTGACGGGATCGCCTCATACCCCCTGGCAGCTCCGCCGTCAAGGGCGGTGAGGGCGGAGGCACTCGCAGCACGGGCAGAGAAAGGTGCCCTCCAGGACTGCGTGAGCCTACTGTGCACTTCCGGGAAGAAGGGGACGAGAGGCTTCGAAGGCTTCGCCTTCTGGTCCTCTACGTAGCACCCATCTAGTCGGTCCGGCCGCGGAGCTGGGGGATAAACCATCTCCAACCCCACGGCCGAAGCAGCCCGGGAAAGCACGGCTAACATGTCCGCTTCAGGATCCGATTTGACAGCGCTCACCTGCCCGGAGGGGGCGAGCGGGTCCGGATCTTCGTCGGATAGTGAAAGCCCACCCTCCGATGCCGCGGAGGACATCTGATCTCCGGTGTCAGCGAGTGTGAGAGCTACCATCTGGTTAGACGGATCACTCTCACCACCCGAAGCTTGGATGGAGCGCCGTGAGGAGCGAGAGGTCCGCGAGCCCGTGGGCGGCGGATTAGCTCCCGCTGAAACCCTCAGATCTGCCCGAGCGCCCGCTGCTTTTTTAGAACAGGAGGCAACTGGGGTGGCTCGCTCTCTTGCGAAAGTTAGCCGCGACCTTAGCTGTGCAACGGTCATGGCATCGCAATGACGACATGAACTGCCCGCGAGCACCGCATTAACATGCTGGACCCCCAAACATGCAATGCAGTGATCGTGTCCATCATCCGGAGACAGGAAACCCCCGCATCCAGAAACGCACAGTCGGAGCGCCATCCTGAAAAGGACGTGCTGCACGACTGTGTTGCTCTTTTAGGAAAATTGCAACTATACGCACCGCTCTGGAGGACCGGACCCAAAGAACCGCAGGCAAGGGAGTAACCCAGCTCGACCGTCTGCCACCGCGAAGACCCACTCTGGACCGGGAGACACACTCGTTCGCTCTGAAGTGCTGATCAGCAAGAGGAACCCTCATCGACTCTCTTAGAAAGGATCTGAAGCGAAAAGGATGGCGTCTGCTGGCTTCAGGTGTGCTTATATGCTGAGATAATTGCAGATGTCGCACACCTGCGCAAGCTTACGCTGCCAATTAATTTCATTCATTGGCCCGTTCAATACTCTCCAGATAAGCGGCTTCTGATCCGAATCCTCCCAGTCATGGCACTGAAGTTCCCCAACCGAAGGGGAACCGAATTAATAAAAGGACTAAGCCGAAAAAAAAATGAATGAATGAATGATTCAGGTCTTTATATGTCTGTACTGTACTTCCATAATGCAAGTGAAATACAAATGCTCGACATGTCTTCATTTAATTTGTGTTTACGACGATTATGACTTCCAGCATATCTAAAGTGCTATTCCATCGCATGATTATAAAGCGTGGTTAATGTGTATGTGAAAAAAAGTGATTACCTCACACGCACAACTCCTGATTTGCAAAGCACCTGATTTGCCAACGCAATCTTACTACAATTCGTAACTTTTTGATTTAGTGGCTAATTCGTATGAATTCGTACAATCTAATTCGACAATTTTATTACATTATAATTTTAATGCTCATCACCCAATGACGGTTGGGGTTAGGGGGGGTGTTGGGTGTCATGTCTCCTTTTTAAACTCGTACATTTTTGTACGACTGAACTCGTACAAACTCGTACAAATTAGCCACTAAATGAACAAAATGTAAAATACTTATTGTTTCCTGGTGAGATCAGGCTGGACATCACAGCTCATGAGACTTTTCACCTCAACGCAACTTCTCGTCGCAATTTAATCTTGCAAGATCTCATTATACATTGGTTATTTATTGTGTGTATGTTATAAATAAACTGGCAATGCAGTGGTGCAGTAGGTTCTGTCGCCTCACAGCAAGAAGGTCGCTGGTTCGAGCCCCTAATTGATTTAACCACTTCAGACCTGAATTATGTTCCAAATTTCAGAAAAATGAATGTCATGTGATGTCCATTGTAATGGATGTAGGGTCTGAAGGGGTTTATTATTAATATATTTTAAAATATTTTAAATGTATTTAATTATTTGTTACCCTGGGTCACTAAATCCTATGATGCATGGATCTATTTTTGGCAATAGCTATTCAAAATCATAATTTCCAGATTTTAAAAGATGTAGATATTTGGGTTATTGCAGACGTTGGGTTATTGTGCTTAGGCTGCCAAACGACAGATGCTGATAATTTAAACACTCTAACCAGAGCTTTGTGAATATATTCTATACTTTGGGACTATAATAAATTTGGAGGTAAATCCAGTGCAAATTACTAGATTTAGTAATACTGAACCTGGAGATATCAACAGTGATATAACTTGAGGCACTATGAAAAGTCCAAAGTCAAGGTTAATCTGTTTAACATGTGACCTTCCATATGAGGATGCCTTTTTGTTGAGATAAAAGGTTGTGTCACAGTAGGTGAACAGTTTTATATTACAAGCTGCTCTTATACAGCCAAATACTGCATATTTGCTATTATCCAATTCAATTCAATTCAATTCACCTTAATTTGTATGGCACTTTTACAATGTAGATTTAGTCAAAGCAGCTTTACATAGAAGATTATAGTAAATTGAAACAGTTCAGTTTTCAGAGTTTTTCATTTAAGTTTAGCTCACTTAAGTGTGGAGTCCAAACACCGAAGAGCAATCCATAGATGCACATTAATTTACTTAAATTAATTAAATTACGTAAATTATTAATTAGTTTAATTAAAAACGTCCAATACATTTTTGCTCAAATTTGCACATTTTCTTAACTACAAAACCACATGTTGTGCTAAAACTAAAATTTAGTTCATTTATTTTTATTAATAACATCTTTGTCTCATAATGTAAAATATCTATATAAAACCTGATATTTGGCAATGTATAAAAATTACTTACATGACATACAAGTTTATACTTGTATTTGACATGTCATAAAATGTCATATATATATATATATATATATATATATATATATATATATATATATGTGCATATATATATATATATATATATATATATATATATATATATATATATATATATACTGTTAAAATCTGATTTATTAGCCCCCTTGTTTATTTTTCCCCTATTTTCTGATTAACAGCGAGAAGCTTTTTTAGCACATTTCTAAACATAACAGTTTTAGTTACTCATTTTTAATAACTGATTTATTTTATCTTTGCCATGAAGACAGTAAATAATATTTGACAAAATCATGTTCAAGACACTTCTATACAACTTAAAGTGACATTTAAAGGCTTATCTAGGTAAACTAGGTATGTTAGGGTAATTAGGCAAATCATTGTATTATGATGGTTTGTTCTGCAAATAATCCATATATATATATATATATATATATATATATATATATATATATATATATATATATATATATATATATATATATATATATATATATATATATATATATATATTAAAGGGGCTAATAATTTTGACATAAAATGTTTATTAAAACTTTTTTCCAGAAGAAAAAATATAATCGGACATACTGTGATGTGAAAATTTCCTTGCTTGTAAGGTGGGCAACAGTACAGGGTTTTTGTTGTTGCATTTTGTGTTTCAAAGTGCGCCACACAAACTCTATTAGAGGCAGGTCGGGAGTGAAGACAGGCCAGTCTATTAGCTGTATTGTCTTTCTCTACAGCCAGGACTTTGTAATGTGTGCAGAATGTGGTTTTGCATTGTCTTGTTAAAATATGCATGGGCGTCCCTGGAAAAGAAGGCAGCATAGTGTGCTAATAATAATAATTATTATTGATAAAGCAAGTTATACTGCAATCAGGTGATGTGCTCCATCCGCTCAATAACCTAATATGTTGTAGTTTGTAGTGTGTGCTGTGCATGGTTTTCCTATCTTGCAGTGTGCGCAGATTTAAGGAAATAACATCGCCATTATGGTCTATGAAATAAACACATTTTTTTCACCCCAACCCAATTTCATAGCACACCATAAAGGCTAAAAGACTTAATTCTTAATTAAAACTTAATTCTTATATTTCCATTTAAGGGCTATACTTCTCACCATGTATTATCTTTTCTAAAACTTCCAGTGAAGTGTAAAGGCATGTTTATTACAAAAAAAACCCCAAAACAAATAAAATTATATTTCAATTTAACACACCACATCCCATAAGATACACAAACAGTAGCCTACTATCCTTTCTAGTATTGTGATAAGGCAAAGCTAAAAGTCTATGGTTAAAGTGTCAATCAGCGGTCAAAAGCTGCTGGCGCATCTATGTACCTCTGCGGCGGCGTTAACAATAGCACCAGAGGGCACATTTTGTAGTGGTCACATCTGTATATGTAATTTTCAATGTTAATAGTGCTATCACAAAAGTGCAAGTTACCTTTGGCAACGGTACTGACACAACCCCATACTATGACAAACTCTGTCTTTTGGACTTGTTACTGGTAACAAGTGATCCTTATCTTCTTTGGTCTGGAGCACAACGCCGTCTATTTCTGCCAAAAAAATAAATAAAATAAAAATAAAAAAAAAACCTGAAATACAGATTCATCTGATCACAGTACACATTTCCAATGTGTCCTGGTCCATCCCAAATACTTTTCAGTCCAGAGAAGACAAAAGCGACTCTGGACACTGTTAACATAGGGCTTCCTTTTTGGCACCGTTCAGTTTTAGCTGGCATTTGTGGATTAACTACATAATGAGGTACTTGACAAAGGTTTGCCAAAATAATTCTGAGCCCATGTGGTGATATCGCTTATAGATGAATGATTCTTGATGCAGTGGCAGATATCGCATTTGTTTGGCTTAGGCTTGTGCACTACAAACTGAAATACCTACAGATTCTGTGAATCTTTTAATTATGTTATGGACTTTTAAAGGTGAAATATCAGCCTGATCTCATGAGAAAACTAAAGTATTTTACGTTTTGTCAGTTTAGTGGCTAAGTCACACAAATTACTAGTCAGTCAATAATTTTCTCAATATTTATTGGCAAACTTGTGATCATCCCATCTTTGCTCCTAAAACACTAGACCTTTCTTGGATGCTGCTTTTATACCAACTCATAATCAAATCACCTGTTTCAAATCACATCATTATTTAATCAATTTACCTGAGCACTAGCCCAGAATTGCTCCTGTCACAAATTTTTTTGAAATGTGTTGCAGGTCTGAATGACAGGAAAGGATGTTCATTTACAAATGAAATGAAGTTGACCAGACAAAACATGAAATATTTTGTGTTCATTGTGTCAGCAAAGAAATTACAGTCAAAATAAATTTAGGATTACTACTTTCTTTTTTTATTAGCGTTTTCCATGCTGTCCTAACTTTTGCTGATTTGGGGTTGTATTAAATAAATGTCTTATATTTTGTATGTGTAAAAAATAAATATAAACTTGCATGTCATATAAGTAATTTGCATATATTTCCATGTACCAGACTTCTATATGGGTAAACATGATTTGTTCTTCAGACAGAACTGTCATATGGATCCAGAAGACCTGAAAATAATTCACATGTCACATGTAAAAGAGCAGCCTGAGGGTGAGCTGGATACATATGCTGTTGTGAACCTTTTTTAAGGGTTTTCTGTAGCTGTACTAATGGAGCGTAACACTACCAACAACAAGGTCATGACTTCGACTCCCAGATCACATAGAATGAACCTTGAATGCTCTGTAAGTGGCTTAAATGCATCAGAGAATGTTGTCCTCTCCTTTGAGGTTGGATTTTTGATCTAAAATTAGATTTGAATCCAGGTTGAAATGGGTTTAGGGTTAATATGGCTAGGTTTAGATGAAAATGCACCCCTGTCCGCCTAAAAGGGTTAGTTCACAAAAAATAATGTATGTTATTAAATAATCTCACCTTCATGACATCCCAAGCCACCTGAGACCTTCCTTTGGTGAAGAGACCCTTCCCTTTGGTTAAAATACATCCTAAAACGGACCATTTGCCTTCAGAGATACATTTTTATCAAAACTAAAATTCACACAGACTTACCAAAATTAGACAATAGAAGATTGGAAAAACAATGCCCGATCTGATGAGTCTCGATTTCTGCTGCGACATTCAGAATTAAAATACTGTTTATATGACAGTTAAATAGAGTGTGATTTAAAACAATCGACAGAGTTGAAATACCTAGAAACAACAGAAATATTTACATAGAGCAATACATTTCAGTTTTCTCAAAAAGATGCATAATTTTTTTTTTTTTTTTTTTTTTTTTTGTGGTTAGGAAAAAGTGCAGTAATATACATTTATTTGACAGATTTCATACCAAGAACATCACCTGCAGTTGCTTTACAGATATAGCTTTTGCTGACAGATCTTCTTTGTTCTGAGAAACAGAGAGAAAATTAAACAGTCTGCAGAGAACAGCTGAAAAGAGTGGTTATGTTATTGGATGGTTATGATTTCTAACATGTCAATCTGCACCCAATTTACAATTGAAGATTAGTTGTTTATGCCTTCCTTGAGTGTTTTTTTTTTTTTTTTTTTTTTCTCATCTTGGCCTGGCAATTTAAGGCTGGGAAAACTGCAATGCACCTCCTGTGAAGCACACACTGTCTTTGAATTGCCTGCCTTAATGTATTTGTGCCAAATTAGCTGACTAGCTTTAAAGATAAAATTGCCTTGTTGTTAAATATATGAAGTGTCCTTCTTCGTGGTGTTGCGTTAATTTGATGAAAGGCCAGCTTTCGTTTCTCTCATGTCTTTATAATAGTTCTCTTCTCTTCTCTTCTCTTCTCTTCTCTTCTCTTCTCTTCTCTTCTCTTCTCTTCTCTTCTCTTCAAAATCCCAGAGAGCTTGCTTACAAAATTGTGTAACCATGTCATTTTTATAGTATAAAGCAGTCAAATATAACTTAAATGAGTAAATAAATGTGTGATATACAGTATGTCTGTTTTGTTTTAGTCAAAGTGTTTAATTTGACATAGCAAATTACATTACAAATAATAAAAAATAATAATATATTACAATTAATAACAATAATAATAATAGGGCTGTGCTGTGGGGCAGTGGGTTGCTGGTTTGACCCTCAGCTGCATCAGTTGGCATTTCTGTGAGAACTTTGCATGTTCTTCCTGTGTTTGCATGGGCGGGTGCTAGGTTTCCCCCACAGTCCAAAGACATGTGCTATAGGGGAATTGGGTAGGCTGCTGCGTAAAACATAGGGCCCTATCATACACCCGGTGCAATAAAGGGCAAGACGTGTTTGATGGGACGTGTTGCTATTTTCAGACTAGCGCAACAGTAATTTTTCAGTTTTCCACCACTTGTTTAAATAGCAAATCCATTTGCGCCACATTGTGGACTCATGGGTGTGTCAGTCTACAAAAGGGGTATGTTAAGGCACATTGTTTTAGTGTTGCTATTTTGAGGAACTTAAATAGACTGTGCAAAAGACCAACTGAGACCAGGGGCCTCATGTGCGAAGACTTGCGTGGAAATCATACTAAAACAGCTTTGTGCGTACGCAGAAAAAAATTTAGATGTATGAAACACTGCGTACGCCGAATCTCACGCATATTCTTTTGTACATCCGAATGAACGTGAAACTGAGCGCAACATGCACGAGCACAAAACCCCTCCCTGCCTCCTCCCCCGTATGAATATGCTAATGACTCTACTTTGACAAAACCCAAAGAAAAAGCAATTTCAAAAGCAAGCGAAAAAAGAGAAACTTTGAACAGAATGTGAATTGGAGGTGCTGCTTTCGGAGGAGACCAGAGAAAAGCGGTGTTATTTGCAAGTTTGTTCTCCGGAATTAACAACAAAAGAAAAAAAAATAGAGTGGGAGAGTTTAGACTGAGTGACTTAAAAAAGAAATAGTGTGGTTAAAATGCTGCAGTACCCTTAATAGTCTCAGTGGCGCAGTTCGTAAGACGCATGTCAACATGTTTTGACACGTTCGAGCATGAACTCGGTTCGAATCCAGTGTCTGATGAACTCTTTCTTCTTTTTTCCCCTGCTACATATCAGATTTTGCCAACTATTTATCACGAGAAAGACTAGTAGGAATTAATAATAAGTTTTTGCATCATATTTTATTTGCACATTTATTGAATGGAAATGTTTCTGATTCACGCATGCAAATTCATCCTCAGATAGTGTCTTTATAGAAATGTGCGTGCAGAAGATAGCTCAGATTACATTGGCAAAACAGGCGATCGCTACAAATTGTGCTTTAATGTTTAGCTGGTCAACTGTATGGTATGGAATCCTTATATACCTGCTAGATGAGCCCGTCTCATACAGCTGCCATTGCAAGGCTCAGACACTTTGTAGAGAGCAATTTAACACAACTGCCTCTAGGAGTCGCCAATGGAAATAAAACAGACACGCACAAAAAATGTGCGTACACCAGCCACAAAGCTGGCGTGGAGCTGCGCACATTCCCACGTTCAGTTCATCGTTAGTAAATCCAAGCGATTCTGAGCGTGAAGCCTGGCGTACGCAAAGTTTTTGTGCGTATGCAGCGTTGATACATAAGCCCCAGGTCTAAAGATCAGCGCAGAGTACGTTAGTTGTGCTCCTTAATTGGTTACACATTGCTTAATACACACAGAGTGTACAGCAATACGCAAATATCTTCACATATGAAAAAAAGTTAAATTAATTAGATAATTAAAGGAATAAAATATTACAAAAAATATTATTTTCTACATATCCAAACCGTGCCCAAGCCCGTTTCCCGGAACGTTTTAGAAGTGTGAGTGCTTTGAATTGCCTCAGACGCTTTTCACTTGGCCGGCCTTGGCCCGGTTGAAAGAGGTTTGCCAGAGCTTATTAAAGACTCCCTCTCCCCTCACCTCACGACAGCTGGACCTTTAGCAAACCTCCTAATTCCTGCAGCACAAGGACTTTATGATTGTTAATGAGCGTCAAAAGTGGCGAAAGCAGGTAAGACAAAAACAGAAGCCAAAAAATAAAATAAACAAATGAATAACAGGGAGAGAATGTGATGAAATCTGAAAATGAGGTAAAAATCAGACAAGGGCTTTTCTTACTGGATTGTTTTATAAAACTTGTTTGGGTTTAGGGAAGTGGGTGGTTTGGGTCAATCTGTGCTTTTGAAAAAAACTATTGGTTGGGTTTAAGGAACGAGATGGGTGAGTCAGTCAGTCATTCAGTCAACAGCTCCCTCTGGTGAATTAATATGAAAATATCAGGTGCGAAGGGCACTCGCAAGAGAAATTTGAGATCTCAAAAAACTTACACAGCGGCCTTTGGTGAATTTGCAAAAACAAAAACTGCAAAAAAAGCACCTCCTTTGACATATTTGGTGCTCTCCAGAAATGTATATAGCGGTGTGTTTTCAGAGTGAGCCTGGGTTAAGATATTGTCTAAATGAATGCCTTCTTTTCTTTATTCTTCACTACTCCTCCATCTTTCATTTCATTTTCTCTGTATTCTCCATCACTCCTCCCATCTCATTTTCTACTGTCCTTCCCTCCCTCTTTTGTTGTCTTTACCTGCACCCCTACCAACTAATGAGTTCAGACAGAGCATGGGCGTCAGTGGGGCAAAGTCAGAGCTACAGTGGCCTGGGGCACTAGCATATTCCAACACAACTCTAATAGAGACAGTGAGCGATTCCACAGGCAGACTCTCTGATGTGACCCCAGACACAGAACATGCGCACAGAACTTAGAGAAGGTGCATTATCTTGCTTGGATGGAGAATGTCTGTCATGAGGTCTCAGATGGGTTGTTTCTCAGATGGCGCAGCAAGACATGAGCACTCAGATATATTCTACACCAGCCACTCTATTAGACACAAACTGCTAGAATCAGGTTGGATTCTCTTGCTTACAGAAAAAAAAACATTCTTAGTGGTACAGGTGCTGGAAACATTCCTTAAAGATTTTTGGTTCAGTTTTACACGACAGCATAACATAGTTGCTGAAAATTTGTTGTCTGCAATCTCCTGTCCTCTGTTGAATTCAGATTTGAAGAGATCCAACTACCTCTATGTGCCATCTGAAATTTTTGTCTAAAAATAGTTTTTTTTTTTTTTTTTTTTTTCAGGTTCCAATGTTTATGTTCAGTTTTTTCACTTTAAAGACAATAAAATAAATTATTATTTGTCATAAATGTGAAATTACTGAACCTATAGACAGAAGCCTGAGAAAAATAGTGATTTTAAAAGAAAATTTCAGATGGCACTTTGCATCTGAATTCTTTATTTGTTGGCTGTGGAGGCCATTTAACTAGTTATAGACAGGAGTGGCATTGGTCTGGTATTCTGCTGCTATAGCTCATCATGGTTCTGGAAAAGGATTTAGAGGCTCACTGTTTCTTCCTTACCAACCAAAAGCCAAAGTAATTTAATAATTTAATGTGAGATTCAACCAGTTCAGCAGGCATATGCAAACTTGGGGCCCTATCATACACCCGGCGCAATAAGGCACAAGACGTGTTTGTATGACGTGTTGCTATTTTCAGACCATAATTTTCCCATTCTCTGCCAAGTCGTTTAAATAGCAAATCCATTTAAGCCACCTTGTGCACTCATGGGTGTTTTGATCTAGAAATGAGGTGTGTTAATGAGTATTGTTGGCACGTTGCTATTTTGAGGATCTAAAATAGACAGCACAGTAAACCAGCTAAGTGCAGGTCTAAAGTCCAGCGCAGAGCACGTTAGTTGTGCGCCTCACTTAAACATTGCTTAATACACAAGGGATGTACAGCAATACGCAAATATCTTTACAAATAAAAAAGAATTAAAGTAATGAAATATTACAAAAATAATTATTTTTTACGTAAATATAAAAAACACCGCTTTCAGTTTTAAAACAAATCTTTGTGCTTAATAAACAAAATTAATTATGAAGGCTAATGGATGTCTGTGCGTACAACACGTTTCCTTGTCCAAGAAAGAGAGTGAAAGTGAAAGTAAAGAATGAGGAGGCTCATTCTCTCATTCTCACGCTGCGATGGTCTGTTTAACTGTTCTCCCGCTAGGGAAGTGCACAGTTTTTCCAATTACAAATATGCCATGTAAATAACAAATGCGCTGTGGCGCGATGCAACTCACACTTAAAGGCAATGGGTGATGAGACTATGATGTGTTTAATCTCAAAATACACCCATAACTCATTAAAAGAATAAGTACAAACCTATTAGATCATGTGGCGGGCGCAAAGCGGATTTTTTCTGTCTCTAAAATAGCAAAAGTAGTTTCTGGTACGCTCTTAATGCTTTTGCGCCCTGCACTTTGGAATTTGTGCCTAGATCGTCAAAACAGAGGCCTTAGACATACAGTAAATGGGTGCTTAAGCACTTATCATTTTGTCTTCTTAAGAGAAAGTGCCAATTTTTTAAAGCATTTTGATTTGTTTTTTTAATAAATGAATATATGTATAGTAGGAGTGTAAACCTACATTTGTCCCAAACCGACATGGTACTGTGGTCATGGTTCAGTTTATACATTCCAACAACAAATACAATCAGTCCAGATGTGTCAATCACTGAAGCAGTAACATTCATTCTGTCATCAAGAATCCATATGCTTTTTGTTACAAATGTTTCTGTTATTGTCCATTAAGTGTTTCCCAAAGATGCCAGTTTCCTCAATATATGTGCGTGTGTGTTTTTTTTTTTTGTTTTTTTTATTTAATTGAAAAGTTTAGATTCATGCTGTGCCAGCAAGAGGTGCTTTTGGAGCTCAAGTTTTTCTTCTTCTATTTTTGTTTTCCCCAGCAGCGTCTGTAAACAAATTAGTAGACAGTCTATTCAAAGATACTTACTTAATCTCTGGGCCATTTATATCGAAGTTGATATTCAGCCTCACCATGTTGGTGTTTTGTAACATCTAATTTTTATGAGATGAGCTGTAAACCTCATAAACCCCCAATTTGGAGGACCAGGACATACACACATACACTATGGACAATTTAGCTTACCCAATTTACCTACTGTACAGCTTATGTTTTTGGACTGTGGGGAAAACCGGAGCACCCTGGAAACCTATGTGAACACGGGAGAGCATGCAAACTCCACATAGAAATGCCATCTGATGCAACCAGGGCTCAAACCAGTAACCTTCTTTCTGTGAGGCGACAGTGCTACCCACTACGTCACCGTGTCACCTTATTCAATGATACACTCAAATAAAATTGACCTATCTCGTTTTGATTGCATACATACTGTAGTAAGATATTGGTTACCTTACATAGTAATTACAGTACTCATTTACCAGGTTGCAGAAGTCCCCCAGCTATTGATTGCCAACATTTATCTTTTTAATCTTTCATGGGAGTCCAGTGATGACATATAATACAGGCAACTATACCGTTGCCATAACTCCACAAAGCTTGTTTCCATGTCATGGAAGCAGCACTGTCCTCTCTCTTTCATTTTGTTACGTAAAAAGAATTGATGTGCTCTTTTTGGTAAATGTCACCCATGACAGAACCCATTGTAAACAATAAGGTAAAAAATTTAACATGCCAAAATTTTGGTATGATGTTATGAGCCGGGCGAGGCAGTGGCACAGTTGGTAGTGCTGTCGCCTCACAGCTAGAAGGTCGATGGGTCGTTGGTTCGAACCTCGGCTCAGTTGGCGTTTCTGTGAGGAGTTTGCATGTTCTCCCTGCCCTCACTCCGGGTGCTCCAGTTTCCCACACAGTCCAAAGAGATGCTGTACAGGTGAATTGGGTAGGCTAAATTGTCCATAGTGTATAAGTGTGTGTGTGAATGTGTGTGTGGATGTTTCCCAGAGATGGGTTGTGTCTGGAAGGGCATACGCTGCGTAAAAACTTGCTTGATAAGTTGCCGGTTCATTCTGCTCATTCTGTTCAATCTCACCCTGGATTAATAAAGGGACTAAGCTGACAAGAAAATGAATGAATGAGCCATCGCAGATCAACACTACACAAAAAATGTGTAAATCAAAAGTGCAGAGGTCCAAAAACTGATTCCATAGAAACTCCCATGATTAGCTGATGCGCTTTGGATACCTCTCCCCTCAAGGCAAAGCTGAAAGATCTATCATTGAGATAAGACTGAAACCAGTGGAGAGGGATTCCAGTAAACCCCATTAAATCTGAAGATTCACCATGTCAATGACAGCAGACAGGTCTAGTATAAGCAGAATTGATGATTTAGAACCCCCTTTAGCAATCCACAGGGCTTCAGTGACTTATAGCAAAGCAGTCTCAGTGGAATTACCCCTTTTGAAGCCTGAGAGGTTAGCATCCAGCAAGTTGTTCTGTGAAAAAAATGTTTTTGGCATCATACGATGTGAAACATTGCAATGGACAATGGCATCGGTGAATTAATTATTTATAAATAATTAATTAACTTATAACGGATTCATTATTTGTAGCCTACCGTTTCAGCTACCTGACCCACATGGTCTTTGTTTTACCCATAACCAAATCATAAATAAATAAAGATAAGTTACACAGAAAAATTTGAGACCTCAAAAAGCACACACAGTGGCCTCTAGTGCATTTGCAAAAACAAAAACTGCAAAATAAAAAAAAAAACATACCTCTTGTGACGTATTTGGTGCTCTCCAAATATGTATATACCGGTACGTTTTCAGAATGAGCCTGTGTTGGGAATAGAGGAGCTATGATGAATATTTAGAAAAATCCACTAGGGGATGACTGACAGAGCTGATGTAAGTGGAGCAATGATTGACTAACAGGGAACTACACAGTCACACAGATAGTGGAACAAGCTTTGCCAGATCATAAAAAGTAAACGTCTGCATCCCTGCACGGCAAAAAAACAATTTAACAAAAATGTTATGGCAACAAATGTTTCTGTTTCTGTTACTGTTACTTATTTTAATAAGTTAATCAGGTTTCAAATACCTATTTTAAGCTATATAAAGTTTAACTAGGCATCACGGTGGCACAGTGGATAGCATAATCGTCTCACAGCAAGAAGGTCGCTGGTTCAAGCCTCGATTGGGCTCTTTGGCATTTCTGTGTGGAGTTTGCATGTTCTCCCCATGTTTGTGTGGGATTCCTCCTGGTGCTCCGGTTTCTCCCACAGTCCAAAGACAAGTACAGGTAAATTGGATAGGCAAAACAGTGCCTAGTGCTAGTGTGAATGAGAGTGTATGGATGTTTCTCAGTGATGGGTTGCATCTGGAAGGGCATCCACTGTGTAAAACTTATGCTGGATACGTTGGCAGTTCATTCTGCTGTGGTGACCCTACAGTAGATTAATAAAGGGACTAAGTCGAATAGAATGAATAAATTAGTAAAGTTTAACTATTTCTTATTTAATCACTTTGAGACGACTATAAAAGTTCTTTGATTCAACAAAAAAAAATCACAGGTAGCAAGAATTTTTTTTACAGTGTATAATAAATCTAAAAATATCAGAATGGCTTACACTGAACATAATGCAAAATGCACAGCTTCCTGATTAGCACCTCTAAAAACTTGGCCTTAATGGCCAAGGCCAAACATCAAAGGCACGTTTCTGTGTTACGCAGAGTGACATACTGCAAATAGATCCTGGGAAATTTCCCGCTGTTTCCCTTGATTTAAGCTGTGATTTTCCTGATGAGATAAGATACAAATGCAGGGCAACATTCTCCAGGTGCAGGTCCCTTTTGTGATTTATTTAAGAACATCCTTCCATGTGTTGACCTTAACATTTCTGAGAGAAATAAGAAAACCGCTCTCCACTGCAAAATTCACATATTCACATACTTCTGGCATGCTTAAGGACCCAAGATAAGCAAAGTTCACTGCACCATTATGCAAATGTGCCCTTTAAACTGCAAGTACAGCACTTAACAAATTGTGCTTTGAGCTTGGTTTTTCATTTTAAAAAATAATAATAAATAATTAATTATGTTTGTAGAATGTCTAAGTTTTCTTTAAGATGTAATTTCTAGGGTGCAACTAAGGTCTCTCTTTATATTCTCATGTCTAAACAGGTCACTCAAATATGTTAGATTGTCTTTTGCGTAATTGAATTAAGATGTACAAGAATATTATTTAAAAATTTCACTGCTAAAAAGTTAAACAAATTTGAATCATGGGAAATCTCTGAAATAAACAAGTAAATTATATATTAAATGCAAACAGGATCAAAACATGATTGCAAAAGGGAGTGCTGGGTAAGTTATTTCAAAAATGTGATTCATTACTAATTCTAATTTAAAAATCAAGTAATGCAATTATGTGAGGAATTTAATTATATTATTCATAGTAATATATGTAATTTATGGTTTAAGTACATTATTGTAACAGTTCTGCATTCAACATATTAAACATATTCTCCTATTTATTCACCTATGCCCTTTATTACATCTCTGTAAGTAAATAAATCCCTTTATTTACTGGTGGATAAGTAATCTAACCATTTTAACTAGTTACTTTGGAACTAATTATACCCACACTTTTATTCTTCATGCCATCTCTGGTTTTTAATAAGTATAATCTACGTCTGCCTGGTCTGATGAGTCTTGATTTCTGCTGCGACCTTCGGATGGTAGGGTCAGAATTTGGCCCCAAAAACATGAAAGCAAGGATCCATCATGACTTTTATCAATGGTTCAGGCTGCTGGTGATGGTGCTGTGATGGTGTGGGGGATATTTTCTTGTCACATTTTGGGCCCATTAGTACCAATTGAGCATCATGTCAACACCACAGCCTACCAAGGTGTACCCATCTTCTGATGGTTACTTCCAGCTGAATAAAGTGCCATGTCATAAAGCGCGAATCATTTCAGACAGATTTCTTGACAATAAGTTTACTGTACTCAAATGGCCTCCACAGTCACCAGAACCCAATCCAATTGAGCATCTTTGGGATGTGGAGGTTTGTATCATGGATGTGCAGCTGACCAATCTGAGGCAACTGTGTGATGCAATAATGATGATATGGACCGACCAAAATCTCGGAGGAATTTTCTAGTACCTTGATAAATCTATGCCATGAAAGATTAGTTCTGAAGGAAAAGGGGTGTTTAACACAGTACTTGTAAGGTGTACCTAATAAAGTGGCCATTGAGTGTTTTGCTAAAAAATAAATTCAACCTGTCAATCATGATAACACAATGCATCTGAAACGTTCATCTGTAATATAAAATTTCAATCGGGATCTTTTTTTTTTTCAGTTTTTTCCATCTGAATATGGTTTTGAGATATGTCTTGACAATTGAGACCACCATACAAGTGAAAGGCAAAATACAGAATGCCATTGAGCCTTGAGCACAGATCACTTAATGACAAACCCAGTGCATAATATAAAAACAGAGCGTGGCGGACACTTGAGAACCCCTATGCTGGATTCTGTAAATGATGCACCTCTCCCCTGCTGCTGTTTGGTGTGTGTGTCCATATTGGACATTCTGCCAGACTCTGTTCAGGATTTGTTTACGGAAATGTGTGAAGTATTACAAGCAGTTTCAAAAATCCACTGATTTCCTTAAATAAACCTTGCATTTATTATAATAGTAAATGAATGTAATAGTAAAATATAATAATATAATAAAAAAATTAGATAATCCAGCACAGCTCTCCTTCCTCTCTATGCAGTATTGGATGAATACAATATGTAGCCTATTCCTCTTTCTTTTACTAATTTAAAGAAGACGGGGGAGAACACAGTGTCACTGCTTTAATTGACTCTGAAATGTTTAGCATTTTTACGGAATTTGGGGGGTTTTAAGGGTTACTACTAAAACTGAATCAACGTTAAAAATGACCGTTA
The DNA here is from genome assembly GCF_052040795.2 of Danio rerio. Lineage (NCBI taxonomy): Eukaryota > Metazoa > Chordata > Actinopteri > Cypriniformes > Danionidae > Danio > Danio rerio. Next base: position 64,486,675 of record NC_141025.1, on the reverse strand, counting down.
CCATGGAGCGTTGAAAAGAGACCTTCTCGATTAATTTCACAACCCAATATATCTCCATTGGATACATGACTTCTGCAATAAGATATCCTCCATCTCAGGCCAATGCCACGGCCTGCACGTATTAGCTGCTGTGAGATGGAGTTGAATGATGCTGTGCCTGCAGAAATTGCAATACAATTTTTCTTCCCCATCATCTGTTCAAGTGCGTATCACGAAAAGACCACTTTCATAGTGGGCGGGGGCGGATATGAAGAAAATGACACTGAAATTGCCTTTTCTTTTTCAGTAGTTTCCTATTTCTGGATTTAGTCCTGCTGTGTCTTGTGATACTTTACCAGCGGCTGGTTTGTCTGGAAGTCTGTTCTCATTTATGTGTTCGCGATCATGCGCTGCCCGCAAACATGGCCCTATAAAAAACATGTCACATACTGTATCCTGCTAAACTGAGATGTATTGGACAGCTAATCAGCTCCTCTGTGCCGCTGGAAACCATTCAGTTTCATTCAGTTTAAAGTGTCACATGCTATTGATTGGGGAAAGATCTTTGAGACTAATTGTTTCCTAGCAAAGGCTGAAATAACCTTGTCCCTTTCCAACATTATTTTAATTCGAAAGCTTATTGTATCTCTGTCCTCACCTAGATTTCCCATGAGGCAAAGGGCAGAGAGGCAACAGTCGCACCCTGATAACAGAACATACTTTATGCCTGGAGCACTGAAACACACTGACCTGCCAATCACAACATAAAGATCAAGGACACACATGGATTAGCATAATACGTGTGTAGTATTGATGTAAACAGTTGTCAAATCTGCCCATAGCTATTGTTCATTTAAATAGAATATATTATGTTGGTTCTTTTGAACATTCTATTCATTAAAAATCTGCAAAAATATGAAGTAGCACAACAACAGCGATGTTTTAAACTGATATAATTAATACAAATGTTTTCTGTAAAAAAAAAAAAATATATATATATATATATATATATATATATATATATATATATATATATATATATATATATATATATATATATATATATATATATATATATATGTAAACAATCAGCTTATGAATCCCTGTACCATAAAACCAGTCAAAAGCGCCCATTTTTGGAAAATTTAAATTCATGCATCATCTAAAAATTTATAGATAAAATAAATAAATAAATAACCTTTTAATTCATGCATAATTTATTAGGATATAGGACAATATTTGGCTGAGATACTACTATTTAAATTTGGAATTTGAGAGTAAAATATTCATACTAAAAATATTCATACATTTTCCTTTGGCTTAGTCCCAGTATTCATTAGGGCACATATGTCAAAGTCAAGGCCCGCGGGTCAGATCTGGAATGATTTTTCTTTGTGCCTTTTGAAAAAAAAAAAAAATAAATCTTGAAATTACTGACGAAGCCATAAGAAAATATTGCTTTATTAATTTGATCATTAAATAATATGCACTGTCATTGGTTTCGGTTCAATAGGTTATATGCAATCATTTCAATATTTTTTAATAAACATTGAACCAGTCTGGCCCTCGGCTTGTAGCAAATTAGTTTTTTTGGCCCTCTTTAATATTTGACTTGATTATGACATCCCTGCATTAAGGGAATGAACCACCAACTTATCCAGCATATGTTTTACACCGAGAATGCCATTCTATCTGCAACCCAGTGCTGGAAAACTGTAACGACTGGGTGGAGTGACAGAGGACAACAGGAGGTAAGATCCAATATGCAGGTTTATTTAGCGTCAGGCAAGCAGTGGTCATACAGGTGCAAACGGGTATATTAAGGTAGTCCAGAATCGTAGTCGGTATAAACAGGCAACAGGTCAAAAGGCAGGTGGCTAAACAGGAGAACAAAGGTAAACAAGGCTAGGGTCTAACACGGAGAAACAAGACAGGGAAACCGTAATGCTACTGGTACAGCTAACAAGACTCGGCAAACTGGATGAGTTCATGAGTGGTTTATGTATGGTAGGCTATCAGTCTGTGACAAGGTTCAGCTGGTGATTGTAATCAGGATAGATGTGTGAGCATGGGTGTCTGGGAGCAGTGCATGTATGAAAATGTAGTCCAGGAAATGCGGAAGTGTAGTCCTGAAGTTCGTGTGAGAACCAGCAATCTCTGGAAATCGATCGCTGGTTGTGTGACAAAAACACACATACACTCTCACATTCAAACACACACTCCTACACTACGCCCAATTTAGTTAATCTAATTCACCTATAGTGCATGTCTTTGAACTGTGCGATAAACCAGAGCACCTGGAGGAAACCCGTGCCAACACAAGGAACATATGCAAACTCCACAAAGAAATGCCAACTGATCCTATGGGACTCCAGTGGGGAAATCTGAGTCTAGTTTCTCTCAATGTTTTTTTCTTCCCTTTCGCCAATTGGTGAAGTTTTTTTTTTTTTTTCCTTTATGCTGTCGCCACTAGCTTGCATGGTTTGGGATCGGTAGAGTTACACATCGATGGATTTGCTATCCAGTATTTAGACCTTCAGTTGTGATTATTAAACCCCACTGAACTGAACTGAACTGAACTTAAACACTAAAAAAACAGAGCTAAAGTGTTTCAATTTACAATGATCTTTTATGTGAAGCTGCTTTGACACAATCTACATTGTAAAAGAGTTATACAAATTAAGGTGAATTGAATTGACTCGAACCAGCAATCTTCTTGCTGTGAGACGACAATGCTAACCACTGAGCCACCATGTCACCCCAGAGTAAAAGATAAAAATAAATAAATGGAAGCCAAATTGTTTTTAAGCTCATTGTCAAGTTTTAGTGTAGAACATTTACTGAATATCTCCATGGAACATGCTTAAGGTTTTTGACATGAAAGCAAAAAAAAAAATCTTAATTTTGACGCTTACACCTTTTTTTTTTTTACTGCAAATCATAATCAGGGCTTGACATTAACTTTTTTTTAATCCCCGCCCACTGTGGCTAGTAGATTTTCAACATTACTAGCCACTCACCATTTTCAATAGCCACAACGTTGTTTTTTGGAAAAATATATTTTTCATGCAAAAATTGATTTTGCATGCTAAAATTACTTGATTTATATTTTGCTCAATAAGCATAATTAAATCAGTAGTGGTTTTATTGTATTGCATTGCAATCAGTTATTATTTCACGTGTCTTTTTAGGGCTCAACATAAAGTACATACTTTACCAAATTTTCCTATGGCCACACCAGAAAAAAAAAAAATAGTAGTAGGTAGTTCTGTTCCCTCACAGCAAGAAGGTCGCTGGTTCGAGCCTTGGCTGGGTCAGTTGGCGTTTCTGTGTGGAATTTTAATTTTCTCCCTGTCTTCGCGTGGGTTTCCTCCGGGTGCTCCGGTTTCCGCACAGTCCAAAGACATGTGGTACAGATGAATTTAGTAGGCTTAATTATCCGTAGTGTATGAGTGTGAATGAGTGTGTGTGGATGTTTCCCAGAGATAGGTTGCGGCTGGAGAAGCATCCGCTGCGTAAAAATGTGCTGGATAAGTTAGCGGTTCATTCTGCTGTGGCGACCCCGGATTGATGGGGGGACTAAGCCAAAAAGAAAATTAATTAATAAATGAATATTTTAGCCATAAATTTTTTATTATTTGAAAATTTCAAAATCTAACAACAATTACATTATTATATACATTATTGTTGTTGATGCAGTGGATGGTATAGTGATTCCACAGATGAAAGTGAGCCGGGTAGGGGTTTCACGAGAGAAAGCGAAAAGTGAACAGTGGACAGCGGAGAGAGCGGTTGAGGAGGGGGATCGGTAAAATGAGGTGCTGAATCAGATTTCAGATGTGCTGGGTTCGGCATGTTCCTGCAAAAATTTGCCCTGATTATTATATTATATTATATTATATTATATTATATTATATTATATTATATTATATTATATTATATTATATTATATATTTTATTTTATATTATATTATATTTGAAAGTATACTATAAATTGGCTCAACATGAACAATATACAAATAATGCTTACAAAATCTTCTAATAACAGAAAATATTACCATTCCCTCTCTCTTGTAATGATTTCTTCCTCATCATCTAAGAATGGATATGTGCAAAACAAGCAATTTAGATGAGTGGCTCTGAGATAAAGCTAGACGCTGTGTGGTTCATTGATTGTTGTTGGTCAAAGCCAAATGGAGGGTCTGCTCTTTTGTGTTTGACACAGACATCATTTTGCCATTATACATCAATCATTGGCTTTGACTTGCTCCATTGAGTCGGTGACACCATCGACACACACATTTACAAATGTAATGCTGCACAGGTGGAGGCCAGCCGATATAGATTCTTGCTAAAAAAATAAATAAACATAAATGACACTTTGACACTGAGATTGTTTCAGTAAAAGGCTGTTTGTTTTTTTCCATTCTTGTTGGTAATTTGTCTTGTTGGTAAAGAAAAACTCACATTTTTTGAATAGCTTATTTTACAACAGAGAGAGAGAGAGAGAGAGAGAGAAGAGAGAGAGAGAGAGATGCTAATGATCTAATCCGATTAAATGATTTATGTTAGTTAAAAGTGTTCCCATCCGACCTGGAGATCTTCTGAATGAATTGAAAAAAAAGGTAAAACTCAACAGATCATTAGCATCTCTCTCTCTCTCTCTCTCTCTCTCTCTCTCTCTCTCTCTCTCTCTCTCTCTCTCTCTCAAAAAAATAAATAAATAAAATAATTAAATAAAAAAGAGTTCCAATCATTTTTATATTTTTTTCTAATCAAGGAACCATCATGAATGCAGGCACAATGACATTATGTAGCACCTGAAAGTAGTCCCAGCTAAACAACTAGGTAACTGCGTAGTAGGCCTAAATGATATTGAAAAAAAAATGACATTGTGATATTTTAATTTTCTAGATTGCGATTTTGAACATGTAATTTTAGCATGTTTATTGGAAAGAATTCACTGGTTTTATTTTGAAAGTGATTCTGTGTGTACATCCACAAGTAAAGTGTATTAATGTCGAGCTCAATTGTGAGCTTAACTCACTTAACAGCGTATTCATAACTTCTCAATAAATTAAACTTCAGTATCATTAACTTAAAATAATTACTTGTGTTAACTTCTTCTTATTGTTCACATTACTAGGAAAATATTAAGAAACCGATTGTTTTACAATGATCAAGTAAGCTCAACTAAAACATTTAAGTAAAGACCAAAACAAATTACACTTTACTTACTCTTTATTACTCTTAATTTATATCAAAGTTGATATTTAGCTGCACCATGTTGGTGTATTGTAACAACTAGTTTTTACAAGGTGGGTTTTTAGCTGTCAACCTCCAACCTGGAAGACCAGGACATACATACACATACTCTACAGACAATTTAGCTTACCTAATTTACCTAACTCCACACAGAAATGCTAAATGACCCAGCCGGGGCTCAAACCAGCGTCCTTCTTTCTTTGAAGTGACAGCGCTACCCACACTGTTAAAAATTGTCCCGTTAAAAAACAGTAAAATACTGGCAGCTGCAGTTGCCAGCAATGTACTGTTATTTTACAGTATGTTGCTGTAAAAATACATGGACTACATTGATTTACACAATACTCAAGTGAACTCATTTTGCTCACTGAAAGCAACTGCCTCAACTTGGTCAACTGCTGAATGAGTTTATGAAGTAATGTGCTATATATGCTTAGAAGCATACTTATAATGATAACTTATTTTAGTTAATTAGAAAAGTTCAGTTTAACTCTAATGTCTTATTTTTTACAACAGCACACATACATGTAAATCTGGAATCACCAGAGAGATTCTGACTGCATCAGCAACTAAACAGCTGTAGTTTTTAAATAAAGAAACATGCAGAATAACATCAGCAGCTCATTGTTCATCTTTAACTCATACACTGGCTCTACTCTCCTCCACAACGGTGACAGACAGAAGAAATTAGCTTCAGGTTTTACAGTAAAATACTGTTTTTTCCTTGATTTAACAGTAATCTACTGGCAGCTGTGGTTGCCAGCAATATACTGTTTTTTTACAGTCTACTTCCGTTGTGTAAATTAACAGTTTATTACTGTTAAAATACATTTTTACACTGTGTTTTTACCTCTCACACCTTTAACCCTTTAAACCCCAGAGCATATACTTCAGTTTTAATTGAAGTGTCCACACTACTGAGTGTTCAAGAAACATGGAGCAAAGCTGAAGTAAATTCATTAATTAACTGACTAATTAAATGATAATTGAGGATTAACAATGAACAAATGAAGAAATACTGAAGGGAAAAAACAAGAACAGAACATACAAAACTTTAGTCACAGCTTTATAATGAAATAACCTGAAGAACAACAAATGATTAAATCATTTAAATGATCAGCGGATAATTAAACAACTCTACAAACATCATCACCAGCTACACTTATTACTTAATACATGTATTTTTGTATAACATCTACTAAAGTTCTTCTTGAGAAAAAGTTAAAGTTTTACGTCACCATCATGGAGAACAGAGTTTGCTTAGTTGGGCTCTCAGCCCTGTCATTTTTAACATTTTTATATCTTGGCTGTTGCAATTGTTAAGAACTTTGTTTAAAAAGCTCCTTTGTTGAGGCAAGCCAGCCAAAAACCTAAATTAGATCTGGTAATTTTCATGTTGCTATTGAATGGCAGAGTCTGTTCTCATTTATTATAATAAAATTTACTGCTCCTATTCAATGTTAAATCTATTGTTTTACATTATATGTATATATATATATGACAAAGATTTCTGGAAGTTTTTAAGAATATCTTGGACAATAACACTGCTCTATGGTGTAAATCGCACTCAAAGAGACATCAATAATCAGCATATGAACCTCAATAATGGTAACAACAAATTTAACAAAATTAACAGTTTAACTCACAAACAGGCAACTGAAAGTCTGAACATAAACAACAGCAGAATCAAACACAAATAAAGAAAACTGTTAGACTATTATACAACATTTATTTATACCGCAATGCATGCTGGGATATTTGTACAGTGCCACTCCCAGCATGCATTGCAGCATGAAACATTTGAGATGTTACCATTGTTGAGATACAAGGTCAGATTCATGAGGTCTGAGTGTGTAGTTATCATAACTGAACTGTTTTTGTATGTTATTTCTTAACTGTTAAGTAATTACAGAGGTATCATTTCTGTTTCCACTTCTCATTAATTAAATTTATACCTGCAACTAAGTATAAAATTTATTGCATGAGGCCCTTCATCCAGATTTATACCATAACATTCATCAGAAATAATTTCAGACAAACAGATTTCTCTATTTATTGACTTCCCAACTTTATTGCTATAGTACAAACGTTTTGTAAACTCTGTAGTACAGCAGTTGGAGAGTCTTCTTAAATAAGTTCAAGGGTGAAGAGCCCAACTAAATCAGTCCCTCACTCTATTACGGTGACACAAAAAACACCTTAATTTCTGTTGGCTCTCAATGAGAATTGTATGGACGTCAAATCAGTCAGTAATAAGTGTGTCTGCTGTTGTTTGTGGAGTTGTTTAATAATCCTCTGCTGAGACTGAAGCTGTTTTATTTTATTTAATGCTGTAACTCAAGTCACTGTTTGTATTTCTTGTTTATTTTCTTCAGTAATTGTAATTATTAACAGCAGGTGTTCATCAGTGTCTGAATTCACTCATTAGTGTTCATTAAAACTGTCAGGTGAACTATATTAGTTAACTAGTGTATGAAATAGTGAACAAGGACACAAAGTGTGATTTTAAACACAGACTTCAAAACATCGAATCTGAACTCTGTTAGCTCACAGTTTTCTGCAGTTGGTTACTTTCTCGAAAACAAAAATGTTACCCAGAAAGCACTGTTTTTAACAGAATATTACTGTTTTAGTGAAAAAAACATTAATTTACCGTAAAATCTAACCGTTTTTTAACAGCAATTTTTTACAGTGCACTGAACGTCATGTTTCCTCTGTTGCCTCATCAACATTCTCTATCATTAACATTCTTTTGACAAATGACCTCTCAAAAGTTGTAAATAGATATTATTGTAAGTTATTGTAATTGTAATTAAATGTGCTAAAAAGTTGGGATAACATGTTTCAATATTGTAAGGTGAACAAACTTATTCCTAATAAGTAAACTGCACTTAATTTTATTAGTGAGAACAGCTATTGCTTTTTACAGTGTACATTGCTTTATGATTTTTTTAAAAGTCTAGCAATATTTAATAATCAAATGTAAAATAACACCTTTATAAATGCAATTAATCTTTAGTTAGAAATGCAATTTTCTATGCCTGAATATTTTTAAGCTGAATTAAATGATAAAAAACAAATATAAATAATAAATGTTTTGGTAACTTTATGGTGAAACGTTTCAAAAACACCACAAATCATGAGTGTTTTCCTAATTCTGGTCATTAATAATGTTCTGAATGAATGAGGGTATCTATTATTTATGTTGACAGGTATGAATGTTTGATTGTTTTATACAGTGAGGGAAGAAATTATTCAACAATTTTAAATTATTTATTTTATTTTATTTTCTAGGAAAAAAATATCTCAAGGAGCTGTTGATATGTAATTAAACCAGATTTTGGTAAAAACCCAAACAATACAAACAATATATATATATATATATATATATATATATATATATATATATATATATATATATATATATATATATATATTTATATATATATATATATATATATATATATATATATATATATATATATATATATATATATATTTATATATATATATATATATATATATATATAAACATCAAGTCACATAAGGGAACATTCTGGTTTATTTTCCTTCTTTTAAGAAATCAGCCAAACATATAGGAACAGTTTAATTTTACGTTATTCATGGTCATAAATTATTATGATACTTATCTTGCGATCTGTCAAAAAATACACCTAAGAACAAATGATAGGTCCAAAACTACAAAAGACTGACCATTAGATACATTAAAGATTAATTATATATCATGTTTTAAATGACAAGAGATGCAAGAGATGCGATCCAGCGGCAGGTCCTGAGATGGTCTGGCCGGGGGAAAGCTGCTGACCACATGGAGCTCTGAAAATTTTTAAACATAAATTGCCGATTTTACTTTAAATTTACTATATTTCTTAAAACTTGATTTTGTGGCACGATTGATGAGTATTTTTTCTAATTTTACAGATTCTTGTCCGCCATTAACAGTCCTCATCCTGTGCAGCACATGTGAGTTACTAACTACAAAAGTTTAAGAGAAGCGCATTCATTTCTTATCTTATTGCAGTCACGATGACAAGCAGCTGTTTTGTTTGTTATTTATTTTTTTAAAAGCATGTTATAGCTGAAATACAACCTGAAAGATGACAACAAAACACTTACAATCACAACGTGGTGATCATCAGTACTTTTAATATTACGTTAGTGATAAAATTACTTTAAACTACTTTAATTTAATAGTTTACTCATTGGTATAATACAAATGAATGCTGACATGTCATATTTTTACTCAAATTTAACCCAATATTTTAAATCATTCTGTCTAGCGTTATCCGTGCTGTTGTCCTATTGGAATTTTCATTTCAAAATGGTCGCCTGTGACACTAGTGGTATCTAGTGGCTGTTTGCCAAATAGTCACAGAGTGTTGCCTCTTGGTGATTCTATGCTCTTTGATTTAAGGCAATATGCTTGGGCATTCTGTCTGAATGGGAAAAGATCAAATTCTCTAAAATTGCCTGCCAAGCTTACAATTAAATTTCATAGTAAGAGTCAACAATAAAATTAAACAGCTATTGTGTCTTTAGTTCATTTCTAAATGTTTGAATCACAAAACATCTATAGAAATGTATGCCTGGTTCAAGCCCCTTTCTCAGAGATCCATCAGTATATATTGATTGCTGATTGGCTCCTGCACACCCTCTATATATATATATATATATATATATATATATATATATATATATATATATATATATATATATATATATATATATATATATATATATATATATATATATATATATATATATATATATATATACACCGTACAATTTTGTTAATTATTTTATTTCCACACAACTCCTAGCACTCTCTTGTTTAAAATCCCTTAAATAACAGGACAAAATACACAGAAAACTGCATATACAATATATTCAATGTGGCATTCAAATAGTCTTTCATTAAAACCTGCACAGTTTTAATTACACATGAGAATTGCCTCCCTATGCTCGTATCTTCAGTCTCGTAGCTCTTTCCTGTCAGTTTGAGATGTTGATTTTGGAGGAAGAATAGATCTTGCTGTGTAAATTCCAAATCAATACAAGACAGCTATTATGCCACTATTCACACAGAAAAATCAATTCTGTTTCAGCAGCTGTCCAATGTTATGGAGCTTAGAGGAGAGAATGGTGGAAGGATGGCAGATA